>NW_007733868.1:55649-99762 GCF_000696425.1 Galeopterus variegatus
GTCCCCACCCCTCGGGGCCGTGCCCGTCCCGGCCGGGGCCCGGCAATGGGATCGCACCCCTCAGTGTTGCTCCGCACCTCGCTCAGCCAGTGAGCGGCTGGTCTGTATGTGGGATCCGAACCCTCGGCGGGAGTGCCGCCGTGCTTCCCAAGCGGCGCACTGTAGCAGTGCACCACTGGGCTGGCCCCATCTTGCTATTTTGTATGGCTGCATTTACCCTCATTTTAAGACATTTACAAGTGAATGACAAGTTATATTATCAAATTTATTAGTTTATTTATATTAATTTAGTTCATCAATATAAGCTTTAGCAAAGTCTCCTTTCTGAGTTCATGAACTATGAAATATCAGTTAGATGCTTTGATCATCTATATGATGGTCTTCTTCATATTTCTACAAAATACCAAGCTCAGTGCCTGAACAATTATATTGCCTTAGTAAGAATTTAAAGATTGAGTTGATGTATAAGAAAATACTTAAAAAAAAAAAAATGTCTCTAAAAAAGTAAGTCCAACAGACACACCAGTACAGGGACTCAGTATTCTACAGTTTTCACTCAATTCTACTGTTGCTAGAAAGTATAATATATATCTTGCACTTTGTGAATGTTTTGATCTTTTTGGAATAACAGGGTTAATTTTCCTATCCAGTTGAGGTTGAGCAGAAGGGTTAAATAGGAAATAGGTAGGCTGAAGAGATGTCCCTATAAATTATACATTTGCTACAATTTTTTAATCTTACAATGAACATGGAGCTCATTTTGTGAATAACTACAAGGAGAATGAAAGAATGTGGTGAACCAAAACGTTTTTCTGCAAACCAATTTCTTCAAATTAGAAGTTTTATTTAACCTCTACACATGACCTGATTTTTCACTGGCAAGAATTAAATTTCTGTGAGGGAAAAACTATAGAAATCAATTTGATGTTTATTTATATTGGCCTAAGAGGTGAAAATGTCAAGTATTACTGTTCTTCCAAAATAGACAAGTTATAAAAATGCTTTTCTGTGTCTGAAATGTAAAAGATGTGTTCTATGATCAATCTTAAATTATTTTGACAAAAAAAAATGAAGCTGTCACAGTAAGTTCTGAAATATAGTCAATGCCATTAAAAGTTACATACATAAAATTTAAAAAACAAGTTTTCTAATGTATTATTGGAGATATGAACTCAAATCTAAAAGGAAGATATATTTATTCTGCTAAACAAAAGCACCATAACTTTGAATATAGTCTTTCGAGAAAAATTTTTAGGCTAATCTGAAATAGTATTAATTGTATCAGTCCATTTTGTGTTGCTATAACAGAATCCCTGAAACTGAGTAATTTATAAAAAACAGAGGTTTATTTGGCTTAGATTCTGGGACAGCTGCCTCTGGTTTGGGCCTCAGGCTGCTTCTACTCATGGTGGAAAGCAGCAGGCAGCCAGTGGGTACAAGCAGATCACACGGCGAGAGGAAGCAAGAGGGGGCATGGGGAGATGCCAGGGTATTTTAAACAACCAGCTCTCCAGGGAACTAATAGAGCCAGATCTCACTCAGGCCTCCCTCCCCCAGGGAGAGCATTAATCCATTCATGAGAGATCCACGTCCATGACTCAAACAGCTCCCAACACTGCCACATTGGGGATCAGATTTCCACATGAGTTCTGGGGGGACAACATGTCTAAACACTATCCCTAATTAAAGATAAAATAGAGTGAAATATTTAATATCAGAGATGTATTTCAGAAATAAGGATCACTGGGCTTTTCTCATCATCATCCCTGGCCTTGGCCCCAAGAACATACCGAGTCACCTGTGAGGCATCAGATAATCTATTTGGCTTCTGTTGTCTCATTTGCAGTGTAGAGATAATAATAGCATTATTGTCTGAGCATTTAAAGATTAGAACAAAGTATTCTACAGAGATGTAAAGGTACAAAGCTACCTTTAAAATCATAAATTCTTTGGTGAAATCTATCCCTATTAAGAAAATCTTGGTTTCAAACTGTCTTTTCTATGCTCTAATTTCTTGTCAAGCATTTCAAAAATTGATTTAAAATAAGGTAGATTTTTAAGAAATGCATTTTTAAAAAATTTATGGGCAGACATATTTCATTAAATCTTTCAGCACAGAAACTGAGCACAGTTGTTCACAACAGTTAAAATCCTCATTTATAATTTTTACTTTATTGTATACATAACAAATCTATTTAAAATTATTATTAAAAACATCAAATTCTATCAAATATAAATATTGCTTTATTCTTATAATAGAACAGCAATAGAAGGATTTATTTTTTCCTATGTATCTTTATTTATAAGAAGTTATTTTGTGGAAATTTTCATAGTGGAGGGACATGATTTGTGCTGTTCATGGGACACTTGGAGGAGAAAGAAACAGAAGACAATAAGAAAGTCAGTGTATTTAATTCAGTATAATGAAATCCAAAAGACCCAAACAAAAGAAAATACAAAAATTTAAGGGAAATATAACTCATGTTGGTTTTAATGTGTTTGTATTCTGAAAGGACATGGTTCTCTGAAGTCACAAATAAATATGCATCATTATTTCTAAATAAGTAACTTTCCATATACTTGGCACTTTTTAACAACACCGTGTGTTTCCTTTGGAAATTTTAATTTAAATAGCGTATACTGTAAAGCATATATTGTCCTTGATTGATTTTTAGGAGATTGAATTCTGCAACCAGACTGCTAAGGTTGATATCTGAGTTGAATCTCTTACAGTTTCCTCATTTGAAGTATGGTACTAAAAACAGTTAATTCCCATCTAAACATGAAGGTAATTTGAAGGTAACACACACACACATAATTTATTGGAATAATGCTGGCACACAATAAGTGCTTTATAATGTGTTACTACAATTAGTATTCTCCCAACTGAGTTGTTATCTCTCAGAGAATGTCAAAAATAATATACTGTTTAAGTCTAATGAGAAATAAAACTTCTAATATGATTTTGGCTAAGAAAGCTACAACTCGATTAAAATTTAATTCATATTTAGGCATATAAAAGTAACAGAAAAGCATGTTTACGTTAAAATTAACATATTTTTTTTTTTTCGCTTAGACATGTGCGATTATATACTTTTCATTTCACAAAGTTAATATAAAGTTAGTTAGTTCACAATGACATAACCATTACAATGCCTCATTGTCCCAATATTATTTTGTTGCTAAAATTGCTTTCACATTGTTATGGTACTACTCTGACTATAAAATGAAATAGTTTTCATTTTTTGATTATTCTTAAAGTAAAATCCTAAATGTTACTGGCATTTTAATTAAAGGTCCTAAATGGTAATGCAAAATTTATAATTTTGCTCCAAGATTTGCATAACCAGACACAGTTTTACTTGCATTGAATACTGTGGAAAGGAAACTCTAATATTATTGTTAAAGTACTATACATTGTGGCGCTACCTTTGAGTACAATAAGTTTCATTTTTTTCTGTATGTATATAGAAATATTTTTTTTCTGTAAATTGTCCCAGTACTTCCATAACTTATGAACATAACTTATATGAAAGAAGAGATGTGGAAGTGGACGGGGTGGACTGACCAAGGATGGAGACGCTCCTCTTGCGGCCTCCTTGGGCCAAGGACAAGCCAGGGGCTCTTTGAAGGATAGGGATAGCACGACACTCCTCCCGGAGGTTGTCTGGTTGCTTCTGCCCCTGGTCCTCAGGATCCTAAAGTATCCCTCAGTTCCAAAATCCCTTGCTCAGCTGCTGGGGTATACAATAGATTTCTAAATCCATCACTTTTAATTTTTTTTTTTTTTTTTGTAAATAAAACCTTCTTCACCTTATGCCTAATTATTTTGCTAATGTATATGCAGAGATAAAATAAAGATAAAATTTAAGTAGAGTAAATGTAGAAATAGAGATAAAAATAAGAAGAGAGAGAAACTTATGCACGTGAAGAACAAAAATCCAGGTAACATATCTTTATTTTACTTATCAATCTTGTTTTTACTAAATCTCTTTTTGGACCGTTATTTGATAAGTCAACTCTAATGGAAGCTCCGTGATTCCAAAAATCTTTAGTTCTTTTTTAAAAATTATTATTATTATTATTGTTGTTGTTATTGTTGTTGTTGTTGTTGTTGTTGTTGTTTTCACTGATTTCTCCCAAAACATAGAAAAGTTGCTTGCATACTGTAGGAATTCAATAATTTTATTTAAATAAAAAAATGAAAATAAAAAAATACTGTGGATTAACCTTCCAGATATGTGCATTCTGCTAGTCAAATTATGCAAATACATAGAAACTCTGATTCTTGTGATTTATATTTTGTAATATCACCTGATATAAAGTGCTGAGAATGCCTGAGGCCAAGTCTAGGAGGTCAGGTAAGATTGTCTTTGTGATTGGGGCTTCCTGTTAGATTCCCAGGGCTTCCATAACAAAGTATCGAAAGCTGGGTAGCTTAAAACAATAAACTTTATTACCTCACAGTTCTGGAAACAAGAAGTCCAAAATCCAGGTGTCAGTAGGAACATGCTGCCTCTGAAATCTCTTGGGGAAGGATAAAATTTTTTGTCTCTTGTAGCTTCCGATGGCCCCAGACATTCCTTGGCTTGAGGTAGCATAATTTCTATCTCTGCCTCTGACTTCACATGGAGTTTGCCCTGTGTCTCTTCACATTGTTTTCCTTCTATATATGTCTGTCTGCATATTTCCCCTTTAGGAAGGACAAAACCATATTGGATTACAGCCCACCCTAAACCCCACATTTTAAAGTGATTACTTCTGTAAAGATCCTATTTACAAAAAAAAAAAAAAAAAAAAAAAAAAAAAAAAAAATCACATTATGAGGCACTGAAGCTTATGAATTCAACATATCTTTTAAACAGGACAGAATGTAATCCAAAACAGACTTCCATGGAGGGTCTTTTTCTTCCTTATCTTTAGCACGTATAACTGGATCTGCTCATCTATGAAACTATATTTGAAGCAGGAGGCAATGAATAAAGCATCAAGTTTGTTGAGAAAATAAGACATGGTAGATGTTCAATGAGTATTTCTTGCATGCATAAATTAATCAGTTTCATATCGTTATCAAATAGAATCGTGGAATTCCAAATGCAATGGTACAATCGTACAATGCTCCACATATTTTAAAAAGTTACAACAACTCTGTATATTTAATAAGTTTAGATTTAGGATACTGCTAACTTCATTGGCACTTGACAGATTTCCAGAGAGGTCGAGCATACATACATACATTATTAAGTCAGGTTTTTATTTTTAACAAAAAATATAAATTAAAATTTATGTCTGCATAAATTGCATTTTCTGACAAATTATAAAGTTGTCATATGTCAAGATTTCACTTAATTTTGTTTAGGTTAATATACTTTCTACAGTTTCAAGAATGAGAAAAAAGAGTCAAATTTGAGTTTTAGAAAAATAATAAACAAATTCTGTTATAAATATGTTTCATTCACTGTTTACCTTGTAAATTTTGTTTCCTTCACTATCAAAGTGATTTACCTTTTTTCATTTTTCTAAGAATACATTTTACAAAAGTGGTGGAAAGCTCAATTTATTTTTTATAAATAATGCTTTCTGTCTTTTTAAATATTATTTATTTTTTAATTGACGTGTTTTGTTTGTACATATATATGCAGAACAGAGTTATATTTCAACACATATAAAATGGGTGTTGATCAAATCAAGGTAATTACCATATTCATCACTGCAAAAATTTAGTATTTCTTTGTGATGAGAACATTTGAGGTTCTCTCTTCTGGCCATTTCAGAACATGCAATAAATTATTGCAAATTATAGATGCTTAGAACTACTATAGACCACTAGAACTTATTTTTCCTATAGATCTGTGATATTTTTATCATTTAAACAACCTCTCAACCTACTGTTAATGAGATAGGAAAACAAAAACAAAACAAAACAGAAATACAATTAGTAGAAAATAAACCACCTTACAGTTTGAGATGAACTTTTTGTTATTAGTCCCCTAAAGTCAATATTTTTTTTAGTTTTTTAATTTTTTAAATTGTTTATTGAAATATATTGATTGCAAATATTTATGAGGTACACAGTTATATTTCAATACATGTGTACAATGTGTGATGATCTACTAAGGTGTGATTATCATATTCAGCATTGCAAAACTTAATCTTTTCTTTGTGGTGTGCACATTCAGACTCCTCTATTCTAGTCGTCTGATAACATGCGGTAAATCATTGTTAACTGTAGATTCCTGGGTCCACTGGACACCAGTAAGACTTATTTTTTGTATCTGGCTGTAATTTTGTGTCCATTAACTCGCCTCTCACTATTCCCCCTTCTCCATCCCATTCCTGCATCTAGTAACTAGAGTATTCCTTTCTCTTTTTAGCAGTTCAACTTATTATTTACTTTTTTTTGTTTGTTTGTTTTCTTGTTTTGTTTTGTTCTCTTAGCTCCCACATGAGTGAGAACATGGGGTATCTCTCTTTCTGTGCCTGTCATATTTTACCTAATTTTCCCTAAGCTCATCCATGTTGCTGCTAATGGTACAATTTAATTATTTTAATGGATAAGTAGTATTTCTTTGTGCATATATATCACATTTTCTTAATTCAATCATCTGTCAATGGACATTGAGGTTGGTTTCATATCTTTGCTACTGTGAACAGAGCTGTGATAAACATGGGAGTAAAGGCAGCTTTCCATTTCTTTGGGTAATACCCATTAGTGGGATGGCTTTGTCATATGGTAGTTCTATCTGTGGTTGTTTGGAAAACCTCCATACTGTTTTCCATAATGGCTGTAATAATTTAGAACCAATGTATAAGACCTCCCCTTTCTCTTCATTCTCACCAGTATTTATTAATTTCTGTCTTTTTGATAATAGCCAGTGTAAATGGAGTGAGATGGTATCTCAGTGAGTTTATGATTTGCATTTTCCTGATGGTCAGTAATGTTGAGCATGTATTCATGGACCTGTCAGCCATTTCTATGCCTTCTTTTGAGAAATATCTATTCAGCTGTCTTGCCCATTTCTTAGTCTTTTTTTTTTTTTTTTTAACTGTGGAATTACTTGGGTTACTTGTATATTCTGGATTTTAGGCCCTTGTTGGATGCATAATTTGAAGATATTTTCTCCCATTCTGTAGGGTGTCTCTTTACTCTGTTGATTGTTTACTTTGATGTGTAGCTTTTTAATTTGATAAAATCCCACTTGTTTAATTTTGCTTTAGTTGCCTGTGTTTTGGGGATCTTAATTCATAAAATCTTTGCTTAGTGCTATGCCCTGGAACATTTTCTCTGTGTTTTATTCTGTAAGTTTTATAGTTTCAGGTCTTACATTTAAATCTTTAACCCATTTTAAGTTAATTTTTGCATAGAGTGAGAAGTAGAGGTTTAGTTACATTCTTCTACACATGGATATCCAGTTTTCCCAGCACGATTTGCTGAAGAGGTTGTCCTTTCCCCAATGTATTTTTTAATGCCTTTGCCAAAGGTCAGTTGGCTGTGAGTATTTGGGTTTATTTTTGGATTCTCTATTCTGTTCCATTGGTCCATGTGTCTGTTTTTATGCCAGTACCATGCTGCTTTAGTTTATAGCTTTGTAGTATAATTTGAAGTGAGGTAGTGTAATTCCTCTGGCATTACTATTTTTGCTAAGGAACACTTTGGCTATTCGAGGTCTTTTGTTGCTCCATATGTATGTTAAGATTGCCTCTTCTATTCCTGTGAAGATTTTCATTGATATTTTGATAGAGATTGCATTGAACCTATAGATCACTTTGGGTAGTGTGTATATTTTCACAACATTAATTCTACCAATCCATGAGGGTGGGATGTTTTTCTAACTTTTTATGCTCTCTTAATTTGTTTCATCAGTGTTTTGTAGTTTTTGTCGTAGAGATCTTTTACCTCCTTGGTTAGATTTATTTCTTGAAATTTTATTTTTTTGGTAGCTATTGTACATGGAATTGCTTTCTTGATTTCTTTATCTGCTAGTTCATTGTCGGTATATAGAAACACTACCAAATTTTGTATGTTGATTTTATATCCTTCAACTTTACTAAGTTTATTAGCAACACAAGCATTTTGGTGGAATCTTTAGGATTTTCTCTATATAGGATCATGTTATCTGCAAACAGGAACAATATAGAAACACTACCAAATTTTGTATGTTGATTTTATATCCTTCAACTTTACTAAGTTTAATAGCAACACAAGCATTTTGGTGGAATCTTTAGGATTTTCTCTATATAGGATCATGTTATCTGCAAACAGGAACAATTTTGACTTCTTCTCCAATCTGGATGCCCTTTATTGATTTCTTTTTCCTAATTGCTCTGTCTAGAACTTCCAAGACTATGTAAAATTGGAGTGGTAAAAAGTGGGCATCTTTGTTTTTTTACTGTTCTTAGAGTAAAAGCTTTCAACTTTTTCCTGTTCAGGATAATGTTAGCTGTGGGTTTTTCATTTACGGCTTCTATTGCGTTTACATACTGTCCTTCTATACCTAATTTGTTGAGAGATTTTTATCAGAAAGCCATGTTGAATTTTATCAAATAATTTTTCTGCATCTATTGAAATGATCATATGGTTTTTATCTCTCACTTTGCGATGTAGTGTATCACATTTATTGATTTGAATATGTTGAACCATCCTTGTATCACAGGGATGAATCCCACTTGATCATGGTGTATAATCTTTTTGATGTCCTATTGGATTCTGTTTGTTTCTACTTTATGGAGAATTTTTGAATCTAAGTTCATTAAGGATATTAGCCTGTAGTTTGTTGTTGTTGTTGTTGTGTCTTTGTTTGGATTTGTTATTGGGGTGGTTCTGGCCTCATTTAAAACTATTATGAACAACTATACTCCAATAAATGTAAAAATCTAGAGAAAATGGATAAATTTCTGGACACATAAACCTACCAAGACTGAAACAAAAAGAGACAGAAAACCTGAACAGACCAATTACAAGCAACAAGATCAAATCATTAATCAACATTTTCTCAACCAAAAAAAAGCCCAAGACTGGATGGCTTCACTGCTGAATTTTACCAATCTTTTAAAGAAGATTTAATATCAATTCTTCTCCACCTATACCAAAAAATCAAAGTGGAGGGCATTCCTAAACTCATTCTATGAGGTCAGCATCACCCTCTTACTAAAGTCAAGAATTTAGAACTTTATTGAAGCTGTAGATATGGACTAAGCAATTAAAAGTACACCTTTAATGTTTACTTTAATTTAATTATCTATTAAAAATAGCAAGTTATTAGCAGTAAACTTTTACATTGATAATTCTATCACCCTAAAACAAACAAAATCCAGAAATAGTAATTGGTTAAATTTTTATTAAAAGCAACTTTGTGTAAGAATTTAAAAATATGCAACTTTTATGAACACTAATGAAGAGAATTTGAATGAATATAATATATATTTTTAAGAGAAGAAATAATGGGAAAAAGTGCGACTTGAGGCTTGGAGATTAACTGTGCTAAAAAGTGAGTGTTTTTTAAAAAAAATGACAGGTCAGAGGAAATGATGTAAAATGGTCCATTTTGAGGCATTAGTTAGTGACTACACCATTTGAACAGTGAAATTGATTTGTGAATAGAAATCAGAGACTGAAAGTTAAATAAAAATTCAAGCACTCTCTACTTTGCAGTTTTATTATTTTAGCTGAGACCATAAGCATCTCAGAGTAAAAATATCCAACACCAGCCACTTGATTCTTGTGTTCCTAACTGGCCCCTTGTCCAACCAGCTTACCCCTCCCAGTGTATTTTCTCTCAGTAAATAACTCTATCTTTTCTGTTTTCCAGACCAACAAACTGCTACGTCTTTTCCCACTTTTCTTTCTTGTTTTCACTTAATAAGTCTTTCTCACCACCTGATATATATATTTTACTTTTTGAAAAAATAGATTCATTGTCTGTTTCCCCCCTAAAATTTACAGCACACTAAAGTAGAAATTTTCATCAGTGTTGAATGCTGTATTCCAGTTTCTAGACAATACCTGGCACAAAACAAACACTCAAAAAAATAAACCTATTAGTTTCAGGAATGAATTTATTAATGTCTAATTTTGCTTTATATTTGTCTTTATGTGTTATTAGAAATACAATTGCCTTATACATATAGATACATAGGAATTTAAAAATTTATACTATCACTAAAGCTAATTATATTGTTTAGAATAATAGGAGGTGCTTTTTTTAAGTACTTGTAATATGTGGTGAATTTTGAAGAATTAATCATTGTAACTTTTTCTAAAGAAAATACAGAGTACTTTTCTTATTTCTAAAATTCCTGTTTCTTCCAAGGATTCTTATTTTCCTTTACATAATACTGGCAAATTCATTACCCAGATTTTTAATGTGAGTTTTCCATTATTTAGACTGAAAAAAACATGTCTGAGTACAGTCGTTGTTAATAAACATAAATGACTCTAACATCCTTTTCATTTTATATTAATTTACATTTAGATTGATGGGTGTTGCAGAAGATTGGGGGACAAATTATTCTCATGAGTAACAAATTTACTACACTTGACTTGCAAAGAAGTTATACATGCGGAATTCTTCTAATCCATCTGTGTTTGTTGGTCTCTGTGTCATTTTCAAGGAGAAATGACACTTTGTTATTTTACTTTCAAATTAGAAACATACATTCTACTGTGTATAAAATATATTATTTAACACACTAAGATAAAACATATGTATTAAAAAATTAAAACTTTGATTTTTTTCAGAACCTAATGTTACAATCACTTTGTGCTTTTCTAACATACTTGGGAAGTAATAAGCATATTGTGTGAATAATAAATTTAGGGCAAGAAAAGTATAGATAGAAATAGTAAAGCAAAGCAAACACACATCTCAGGAATCAATATCATTGTTTTATTTATTTATATTTTTATTTATTGTTTTAATTAAACTTCAGTTGTTATTTTGATTTGCAAAGTAACAGGAAAAATGGAATTAAAACATCTCAGTTATGGAGTTCATAATAAATCTCTTGTAGCTTTTTATTCATTATCATCAGAAATAATACAGAAAATGGAATAATTTCTGTGGAAAGTACTGAAAAATGCCAAAGGATTATGCAGTGATGACATTTTCTAACCTGAATGCATAACACATCCCATGATGCTTTTTTCTTTTTCTTTTTCTATTTTCTATGAGGCTACAGTTAATGATGGGCACATAACATTAAGCATAACTTATTGAAGCAATTCAGTAAGGTTCTGGGATTGTGTAGACCAGATGTGTAGCCTTCTGGTGGTGAAATTTAATTCAAAGATATAACTTAGAGTGGGAGGAAAAATACACACACACACACACACACACACACACACGTGTGTATATATAACAATTCTACCATTTTGGATATACCCTGGAGTTATTCCCACATATGTGCACTAATTAGCATGTATAAGAATAATAATTGTAGAACAGTTCACAATACTAAAAAATAAATTATAAAATAGAAAAAATGTACATAAATTAAGAACTGAGTAAATAATATATTGCATATTCTATGAAAATATTTTATATAACAAATAAAACAAATAAATTCATATTAAATATGTTTGTGAATTTAAATATGTTAAAATAAAGAACTGTAAGCATGTGCTTCTCAAATAGAATGATTGAGACTGAAGGACAAACAACGGGAGGTAAATTTTAAGGTACATTTTTAGTACATAGGTGATGCAGTCTTTTCAAACTTCACTTGATAAAATCTGAAATATGCAGGCTTGTTATCATTCTCTAGAGACTGAATAGAGCTAGTAATGTTGATTGCTTGTGGAAAATGTATCCACATATTTATACATAAATAGTCACTTGATATCCCTTTCATATTCAAAAATTGAGGAATTTGACATATGCCTGGATGGAAACTCATTCACTTCTATTAAAAAGGTAGAGTAAAATACTACCTTCAATCAAACTAGGAATTTCTTCATGAATAAGAGTATACTCCTGCATGCATATAAGGGACAGATGAGTTTCAATATTTAGTACCAAAGAGTATGGGCAAAATGGTTGCAGTGAAGTTCTGTTAACTTGCAGGGAGAGGCAAGACACTGAGGCTTGTGGCAGGGAGCAGAGTTTGTTGATTTGCCGGCACCAGCTCAGCAGACTATTGTCACAAAGGCTGAGCCCCAAATGCAACAGGGTGGTTTCTTTTAAGGTACATTTCTTCTGGGTTTCACAGCAGGGTAGAGGGTGAGGGTGGAAAATTCCATTGCAGCAGTGTCTGGCAGGGTGGGGGTGTTACAGCAGTGGCTGGCAGGGTGCAGGTGCAGTTGGGTAAGTATGATAACACAGCAAGTATGGGTGCCTAATGGCCCAGCTGGGTGGGACACAGCCAGGTAAGTACAGGTGCCTCATTCCCCACTTTGATGCATGAACAAGGCCTTTAGCTGGCTTTTGGTCTAGGGGCTGGTATTGTTATAGCAAGAACACTTTAGCTGTGGGTTTGTTTTTGTTTGTTTGTTTCTTTTTTGTTGTTTGTTTGTTTGTTTGTTTTGGGGGGGGGGAGGTCTACTATGGCCTCCAGGGAGGATGTGACTGTGTGTATTACCAGAGGCAGCAGGCAAGGGAGGATAAGAAAATAACCATAATAATAATAGCTTTGAGCTTTCAGAACATGTTAAACTAGTCTCTGTAGAGGCTTTTTGGGTTCCAGCCTGACCTTTTTTGTACTGGGACATGAGTTATTTTCTTTTTTTAAAAAATGTCTTGTCTGGGGATCCTCAGGCTTCTACCATGCACAGACTAGTCAGCCCTTGGAGTGACTAGAGCAGGTCTGTTGTCATCTGGGATCTCCATGGCAGTTTTTTGTCCTCTTTTTTGGAGAGTTAACTTGCAGGGTGAAGTGGGGTGAAGAATGCAGTCCCAAGAGGTTGTGGCTGGTTTGAGTCTGCTGTGATGTATCTATGGAGAGACATTAGCTACTTTGACTGCAGTAGAGGTAGACAACAAAACAGTAAAAGATCCCCTCCACAGGGGGTTTAGTGGCTGTACATTCCATTCTTTTGCCCAAACAGAGGCACCTGGCTTGCAGGAGTGTACAGAAGGGTTAGGACTAACTGGAAGTCATTCTCCTACCCACTGGTGAATGGCTTACATGGTTTTTCCTAGAGCCAGGAGTTGTTGTTGTAAAGTTACATGTCTGGCTTCTGTCAGATCATCTTGAACAGCCTTGATGAGAGGATAAGGCCTTCTATACAGGATTTCAAAAGGAGAGAAGCCCATGTACTTGGTGGGGTTAGATTGGATCTGGAACAAAAAGATGGGGAGGACTTTGTTCCAGTGCAGGTGGGTTTCTTGGCATAATTTCCTGTGGTGAGTTTTTATAGTTCTGTTCATGTGTTTGACCATTTTTGAACTTTGGGGTTGGTAGGCAGTGTGTAGCTTCCTGTTAATTTTTAATTCCCAGGCTATCAGTTGGAGAATTTCAGCTACAAAAGACAGTCCATTGTCAGACCCAATGACTAGAGGTAATTTAAACTGTGGGATGATTTCTTGCAGAAGTACTTGGGCTACTGTGTCCAGCTCTTTTAAAAGATACATCACCAGGCAGTGTCAGGACCCCAGAAGCTAAGAAAGAACTCCCACCACAATATCCTGTATTTCATGGATGTATAGAAAGAAGTCAGGCAATCCCAGTCATGGACCACTTGTAAGTGCCCTTTTTATGTCCATGAAGGCCATTTGATGATCTGTTTCCCAGATTAGGGTTTCTCCCCTTTGGTTGCTTCATATAGGGGTTTTGCCAGCACTGCAAAGTTAATCCTGCAGAAGCATGCTGCCCCCAAGAACTCATGAATCTGTCTTCAGGTGTTGTGCATCAGGATGGAACAGAGAGCCTGTTCCTGTTCTGGTCCCAGTTGGTGTTGTTCTTGGGAGATATAGAACCCCAAATATTTGACAACTTTGTGGCATATTTGGGTCTTTTTCTTAGATAACTTGTATCCTTTTTTCCAAAGCAGGTTGAGGAGGAGTTCAGTCCCTTTCATTCATTCATCGTGGGTCCTTCCAGCCAATAACAGTTCATCAACGTATTAGAGCAGAGTACATCCACTTTGTTTGACTGGGAAAGCCTTGGGTCTGAAGCCAGGCTTATGCCAGAAATGGCTGGGGAGTACTTGAATCCTGAAGGCAATCGAGTCCAAGTTAATTGTCTTTGAGTCCCCTTGGGACTGTCCCATTGGAAAGCAACACTGGGTTGACTCTGGGGAGCCAGCCTGATGCAGAAGAAGGCATCTTTAAGGTCCAGACAGGTGAAGCAAGTGGTGTCAGCAGGGATTAAGCTCAGAAGCATGTATGCATTAGAAACAGCAGGGTACAGNATCCTGAAGGCAATCGAGTCCAAGTTAATTGTCTTTGAGTCCCCTTGGGACTGTCCCATTGGAAAGCAACACTGGGTTGACTCTGGGGAGCCAGCCTGATGCAGAAGAAGGCATCTTTAAGGTCCAGACAGGTGAAGCAAGTGGTGTCAGCAGGGATTAAGCTCAGAAGCATGTATGCATTAGAAACAGCAGGGTACAGGGTGATGGCTGCTTGGTTGACTGCCCTGAGGTCTTGTACCAGTTCAGAGTTCTGAATTGGCAGTAGAGATGTGTTCCAGGGAGACTGGCATAGCCTTAAAAGTCCATTTTTGAGGAGTCTGTCCAGATGTTTTTGTATCCCTCGTTGAGCCCATTGGGAGACATGGTAATCCTTTTGTCAGACCAACATTGTCTCAGATTCAGTTCTACCAGGACTGGGGGGAATGTCCTTGGCTAGACATGGTGGGTTGTTTTCAGCCCAGACTCCAGGCACCTTGAAGAGAAGCTCTAGCAATGTTGATGTTGTGGTCTCCAGACTAAACAACTGCCATTCTTCCCCCTGGGGAATGGTGAGGGACAGGACCAGAGCCTCTGAATCTCCCAGAGTTAGGGACATCTCTCTGGTCTACAAGAAAGTTATTTGGGCTTGTAACTTGCTCAGTAGACCTCATCCAAGTAGATGTATTGGACAGTCTGGCAGGTAGAGGAACTCATGAATGATCTCTCCATTTCCTATGTTGCATCTTCTGGGCAGTAAGAAGGTGTGTTTCTATCAGCTCCCTGTGGCTCTGACTATGGTGGATTGTTTCTGAGAAAAAGGTCCAAGAGGCTGTGTGACTACCACATGTTCAGCTCCTGTATCCACCATGAAGTTTATAGGTTGGCATCTGTTTTAGTCCGTTTTGTGTTGCTCTAACAGAATATGTGAAACTGGGTAGTTTATAAAGAAGAGAGATTTATTTGGCTTATGATTCTGGGACAGCTGCATCTGGCATGGGTCTCAGGCTGTTTCTACTCATGGCAGAAAAGTGGCAGGCAGCCGGTGGGTACAAGCAGATCTTATGGTGAGAGGAAGCAAGAGAGAGAAGCAAGAGAGAGAGAGAGAGGACATGCCAGGGTCTTTTAAAGTAATGAGCTCTTGTGGGAACTAATAGAGTGAAAACTCACTCATTAATCCCCCCTCCCCCAGGGAGAGCATTAATCCATTCATGTGGGATCCACCCCCATGACTCAATCAGTTTCCAACACTGCCACATTGGGGATCAAATTTCCACATGAGTTTTGGAGGGGACAACACATCCAAACTCCATCAGCACCCTACCATTATTTGGATTAAGGGCTCCCAGGGACCCAGGGGAAGGGAGCCCAGTCAGTCCCATTTATTTTTATATTGTTCAAGTTTAGTTAAGCCAATGAAATCTTGCTGGGGTGCCTTGGTAGCCAGTTTGCCTGAGTTGCAGTCTCCTAGGGAGGCTTGTCCCTTTCTCAGGGGCTGGAATTTGCCCTTAGCAGTGGCCAGGAATTTGGGACATTCATTTTTTCAGTGGCTATCTTTATAACAGAAGGCACATTCATTGGGTCTCGGGGTGGTCTGGAACTGGGTGTGTCCTGTGGCTGTCCTCTGCTAACCTTTTGGCCTCAGCTCCAGGGCTCTTTTGGAGGTCCTGACTTCTCAGCCAGTGCACTGGCTAAGAAGTCCACCATCTTCTTCATTTTCTTGTCTGCCTAGTGATGGGTCTCCAGGTCCTGGTTGATGAACACCTTGGTTGCAATTTCTAGGAGTTGGGTAATATTCATGCCAGCAAACCCTTCTACCTTTTGCAGCTTGTGGCAGATATCTCCCTGTGCTTGTCCCACAAATGTGGCATTGACCATCTTCTGGTTTACAGCTTGTTCAAGATCAAAGGGCATGTAAAAACAGAATGCCTCACAGAGGCTTTTGCAGAACTGACTAGGACTTTAATCTGGCTTTTGGAGGACTTCAGAGATCTTATTTATGTTGGATGGCTTTTTCCCTCCTGCCTTTAAGCCTTCCAGGAGAACATCTTGGTACCGTTCCAGCATCCATAGGCCCTGATCTGTGTTGAGGTCTCATTGTGGATCTTCATCTGGGAAATGAGTGTGGGCATATGCTTGGGCATTTACCGTACAGCTGGGGCATGGCCTTGGAGCCACTTTAGAGTCTCCTGGCTAATACGGCATCTCTCTTCTTTATTTTTTTTTAATTTAATTTAATTTATTTATTTTGGCAGCTGACCGGTATGGGGATCCAAACCCTTGACCTTGGTGTTACAAGGCTGCACTCTAACCAACTGAGCTAACCAGCCAGGCCTCTCTTCTTTATTGAAGAGAGTCATTAAAAGTTGCTTGCAGTCCAACCATGTGGGCTGGTGAGTCTATACTATGGGCTGGACCAGATCAAACATAGCCTGAGGCTTTTCAGTATTTGTGGGATATGATGTTTACAATTCAGAAGGTCGGTTGTTGTGAATGGCTGACAGATGAAGGTGGGCTGTCCTCCCTACAAGTGCCCATCCTGATCATAATATAAGGGACCATGAGTCTCTTTGAGTAGCATCTGTAGAACCATTCCTCATGCTGACTCAGTTGAAGACTGGGTCTGGCTTGGACCATATGGGGTAAGGGTAGGTGGCAGTGGGATCTCTGGAGAATTGTAAGCCAAAGTGGTTGCTTCTGAGGGGCCAGGAGGAGTTGTAAGAGTCACCAGTGTAGTGGGAGGCAGCAATGGGGGCTGTAGCGGTCATGGAGCAGTTGGCCCAGTCAATTAGGGAGGTGGGAGATTCTCCAGATCTGAGCTCAGGATGGCTGGCTTGGGGGCCACACATAACAGTGGCCTTTGACTGTGAGTTTGAACTGGGACTGACGTTTCTCTGGCCAGGAGAATTTGGCAGTGTTTTTCCATGCAGGCCCTTAACCAGGAGAGTGGAGAATGAAATAAGTCTTCCCAAGAATCAATATAGGGATACTAGTCAGGGTAGCCCTGAAGGTCATTTCCACATTGGCCAGTAATAACCCTTCTGACTCGGTGGATAAGGGAAAGGTCAAAAGATCCCCTCAGAGGGCCATCCCATATTGAAAGACAGCCAATCCACCTCACAGAATGCCATAGGTTTATCAGGAAATAGTTTGACACCATAGTCACCAGAAAAGCTCTTTTTAAAGTTCCTCAGCAAACAGGCAAGGGGAGTTAGTTTGCTAAGTGTCCCTCCCATGTTTTCTACCCATGATCAGTCCCACAACAAATATTCTATTCCAATTACTTCATCTGTACCTGGCAATTCACCTTGTGGTGATATTTCAGGTGCCTTTTGACTTTGGTGAGATGGTATAAACCCCCAGTCAGGACCTCTCTGGTGAGAGTCACCCTTAGCCATATGAGGATCACCATGGAACCATGGATCAGGACTCCACACTTGTTTCATATCTAGGATACATCTCAACCACACACATTCACACTCTTTCATTTACCACCTGAAAATTCCAAAATTCCTGACAGAAGAATGTGGTTTCCTCCATAGAATGGAGCACTAAGGTATTTCCCCCTTTGGGAGTTGATCAGACTCCCCTTCTACTCTCACAGGAATAGGAACCTAGTGGGGCCAGGATCCTTACCTAGTCCAATGGGTGGAACTCCCCTGGTCTGGTTCCTGTGTCTCTTTGGGTTCTGTTGTGCTCAGGGTTTGTCCTCCGTGTCCACCCAGTGAAATCTTTCCCACTCACGGAAAACTCTCCATTGGTGCCTGAGTGTGGTCTGTGTCACTGGGTGTCCTGGAAGCTGAGACCCAGAGACAATGGAGGCAGTCAAGCCATCATCTCCACCATCCTGGATGAGCCCCCCAAGAAATGTTGCAACAAAGTTCTGCTAACTCACAAAGAGAGGCAAGACACTGAGGCTTGTGGCAGGAAACAAAGTATATAGATGTGCCAGCATCAGCTCAGCAGACTATTGTCACAAAGGCTGAGCCTCGAATGCAGTGGGGTGATTTCTTTTGTGGCACATTTCTTCTGGGTTTTACAGCAGTGTCGTGGGTGAGAGTGGAAAACTCCATTGCAGTAGTGTCTGGCAGGGTGGGGGTGTTACAACAGTTTCTGGCAGGACTGGCATGCAGCTGGGTAAGTATGATAACAGAGCTGGGTGCAGCACGGCAAGTATGGATGTCTAATGGCCACAGCTGGGCAGGACACAGCTGGGTAAGTGCATGTGCCTCAAAACCATATTTTATAAGACTATAGTTAAAGCATACATTCTAGATGCTAATTCTCTCTGACAAAATGTGTCTGGGTTAAGTCTGTTAACCCAAATTAATCCTGAGCTCTGAGTAAAAATCTTTAAAATCTTAAAATATTAGCAAAAATAAAACAACAGAAAGTAAAAATTTAAAAGTACAAAAGACAGAAAACTGTTTAACAAAATTATAACTTGTAACAAACTTAAATATGTGAATCAAATATGACTATAAAGGCTTCACATGTTCATAAATATAAATCTATTTTTAGCTTACTTTTTAGTGAATTTCATACTTACAAATTCATTTTTATTTTAGCAAATAGTCATTCTATATTGTATTTACAATTGTTCTGATGGTAGTGGAGTATTAGTGTTTACTTAATTTTCTTTCTTTGTTTACAAAGATTTTAGATTTTAATCTACTGTGATAAGTTTCTATCACAGAAATCTCAGACTAATGACTCTTTAAGTATGGCGAATATTCTCTGGACAGTGAGCAAGTTTATAGAAGTTTCATGATGCTTGTAGGTGGTCAAATTAGCATGTATTCATGGCAGCAGGAATAACAGTATGGCATTCTATTGATTCCAAGATAGAGTACTTGACAAAGAGAGACATACATCTTCAGTTGGGCCACAAAAGAAGCAGTATAGTGTTTTCTTTGAATTATTTTAAATATTTATTCCTGGGAACAGTTCCTGAAGCTTGCTTTTTATCCTCACAACAATTTTCTGAACTACCTAATATCCTTACTGAATCAATTTTTGTTTATTCATCTAAAGTCAGCTTTTCTTGCTTGCAGCTAAGACCCATGCATTAGACAGAAAAATTTGATATCTATTTAAAACTTGTGTTTGCTATGAGCTACAAGTGGCAGAAAATATGGCAGTAGCTTTTAAAAGGTTCTTTGTTTCTCCTAATACCCTCAGAAGTGCAGATGAAGATCACTGCATTGATTCTATGGCCTAAAGCTGACAGTGCCAAGATTTCTGTACTTTTTAAACCATTTTCCCGTGGGGTCACAGGGTTACTATTAAAGATCCAGCCAACAAGACAGAATTTCCTGCAGGAAAAGAAGTTAAAATAATTAATGCAAAGAGCTATAGCAGATATATTGGGACCACGGAATATTTAACAAATTTCAAGTAGACTTGTACTTGTGCCTTATTGGCTCATATTATGTCACAGAGACACCATAATTACAATAAAGGGGGTGATTGTAGTTTAATAGCTGATCACATTGCCCCAATATAATTTGGGACCATTTTCTAAAGAAGAATTTAGCTAGACTATATTATTCAGGATCCACACACAGATAATATAAAACCTGTTAGCTATTTTACACCAAAACATATTTATTTAATACAGAAAATTTTGTTTTTATAATAATCACCAATAGCTGAAAGAATAGGAATGATTTTTGTTTTAGGAATGACTTCTGAAACAATGTTCAGATCAGCAAAACGAGCCCACCAAAGGATTTGCTGCTTCGGCCTCAGTAAGAAAACTGAAGGCCCTTAATGATACTTCATTGGTTACAGTCTTGAAATCTAAAAACCACTGCTGTGAATGCTGGATACAAAACCACACTGCTCCAGCCCTAATACATAGTTCTCATATGTTTTTCAAACATCTCACTTGAATTGGTCCCAAATTTAAGTCTTGCATGGAATCAAATGAGATAGAACCCAAATCACATCACAAAGACTACCTGCAGAAAAGTTTAGAATATGCAATTTTTAACTTTTTACCCTCTACTGTATAGGAAAATGTGCCAGGAAGCTGATGGGAGATTTGTCATGATCATTGGTACAAGTATGTAAAAGCAAAATTATGTTTCAATAAATTTTATTACTAACCATTAAATTACATTTAGAAAAAAATCAAATCACATCATAACACTTTGAAATCATAACGGTATAAGGGATAATCTAGAAAACAGTCTGCTTTCTTCAATTCTAATACCTTTCAATGTACTTCATTCTCCCTTCATAAAGTCATGTTTGGGCTACCAGATTATTTTTCTTATTTATTTCCTGTCTTTCTTCTTATTATCTTCAAATAATCCTACTTAGAACAGACAGAAGAGAAAATGACCATTAAAAATTAATTTTACTCGCCTTCTTAAAATTCTTCAGCATCCCATTTTTAAGTATAGGATTATTTTTGAGTTCCCAGCCATGAATATAAGGTTCTGCCAAACTCTCCCTTATCAACATCTCCTGTTTTATCTCTGACAACTATGTTGAACATTTTATATTCTAACACCAGACATCTTATAGTTCTCTATACATTTCTTTGTTTCCCAAATTCATAAATTTACTTTTGCAGTACTTTACCTGTCCCATATTTTTTTCAAGCTAAATCCTATTCTCCTCTTAAGATATAGCTGTCATCACATTCTACCAGACACCTTCCCTAAAATAACATTCCCTAACATGATCTCCTACTTTCTCCTCTTCTCCTTAGAAACACCTCCCAATACTCTTTGAATGTATCTATCATTACATCTACTATGTTCAATTTTGATTATGTATCTAAGAAATTTATCTTTCCTATGAGATTGTGAGCTACTTAGGATGGGATTTATATTTGCTCACACATTGCCAGCAATTACTCAATGGCTGATTCTTGTAGGTTGTCAATATATGTTTATAAGAGAAAAACAAAATTAAATTACCACCACTTTAGTATTAATGTTAATTATCAATTTTAGTAAAAAATTTTTGTTTGATATTTTGTAAGTATCAACATTATCTGGAATAAACTTAGTTATTAATACCAATGCTTTTGATACAGGTTAAAATTTACTTATGCTCATGAAAATTAGAGTCAAGATGTGATGGTTAATTTTATGTGTCAACTTGACTGGACTATAAGATGCCTAGATAGCTGGTAAAGCATCATTTTTGTGTGTGTCTATGAGAGAATTTCTGGGACAGATTAGCATTTGAATTAGCAGACTGAATAAAGAATATTGTGCACCCCAATGTGGGTGGGCTTCTTCCAATCCCTTGAGGGTGTGAATAGAACAAAAAGAAGAAAAGCTGAATTCACTCTCTGTCCTGGAGCTGGGACGGTCATCTTTTCCTGTTCTCAGACATTGGTGCTCCTGGTTCTTGGGTTTTTTAACTCAGATCAGAATTTACAACATCAATACCCCTTTCTCAGGTCTTTGGATTCTGACTGGTACTTCTATCAGTGGCTTCTCTTGTTCTCAGGTTTTGGGGTTTGAATTGAAACTACACCACTGGCTTTCAGGGATCTCCAGTTTGCAAATGGCAGATTGCGGAACTTTTGAGCCTCCATAATCACATGAGCCAATTCCCTAATAATAAATCTCTTTCCATATATCTATATCTATATATCTATATTCTATTGGTATTGTTTCTCTAGAGAACCTTGACTAATACATGAGAATTGTGGTTATGAGCACTAAGCTCAATTTTCTTTAAATTGCTTATATGTACTTAAACTGTAAAACAAAATTCCTTGAATGAACTAAACATATGTTCATATCTTGTATTTATAATGTACTTTTTCTATGTCTGCAGAGACAGACAATGCTAAATAATTTAAATAATTCTTCAAAAGGTTAGAAATTTTCACAGCAAATTTCTGACCTGATTTTACATTTAGAATTTTTCTAAATGCTGGAGTTACTTTCAATATAAATAAGTCTTTTAATGAGTAATATATGATCTTAAAAGAGATTAATTATTCTTTATTTACACCTTTAAATTTCACCATTGAAATTTCAGGCCTTGTCTACATTCCTTAAAGAGAAAATAAATACAATTAGATCTTTACTGAATAGTTCCAAAAAATAGTGTATAAATTTTTGACAAAGACATCTTCTGTGATTAGTTATACTCTTTGCAATATTTCTGTGATTATCTCACAATAGTTATATGTCAACATTAGTAAGGAATATACTTTTTCCATATTCTAAGTTTAGATAAAAATAAAATAAAATTCAATCTCCACATGGACTTATGGCTCTAAGCTGTCTTTTAGAAAATGCTCTCTAACAAAAATTCACTGATCAGAAGTTTAGTCTACCCTAATATTTCATTGATTAGTGCTTTTGAGGACTGATCCCTGAAAAACT
Organism: Galeopterus variegatus; assembly: GCF_000696425.1. Classification (NCBI taxonomy): domain Eukaryota; kingdom Metazoa; phylum Chordata; class Mammalia; order Dermoptera; family Cynocephalidae; genus Galeopterus; species Galeopterus variegatus. The sequence continues at coordinate 78,336 of NW_007733868.1, forward strand.
AATCTGATCAGTTGCCATCTCAATATTGAACATTTATAAAAAACACACACTAACAAGTTATCCCAATAGAGAATATGGGTTGCAATCAGCAATGATTTTCATTTGAATATCATACAACATTTTCTCCCAAAGAAAAAAATGCTATCCGCATTTTGGCCATCAAATTTTAAAACTAATTCTCATTTAAGAATTTCATATGGTTTTGTAGATTATTAGGACCAGTTGCATTTTCCTGAGCATTAAAATTCTGCACTCTAAAGGCTAGGGTAAAAACCTAGTATAAATGTAATTGAGTTTTTAAGTTTCTGTGAAGTTCAGTAGGGATTTAAAATGAAGAATTTCAAGCCTTCCTGGCTAAAAATAAAATATGTTCTTTAATGTTGGAGCCAAGCACATTTTCATTCTTGTAAGTAGAAAATTAAAAAATAAAAAATCATTGCCGAGAAAAAAATGAAATATGACTGATAAGTCAAGTTAGATTTTTTCCTTGCCTTGATGTTTTTGTCACTGGAGGTCAAAGTTCTTATGACATTACTCCTGATTTGTGTTTATTTTTGGAGGGTGAGATGGAGTCTATATTAAACTTTTCAATAAGTGAGCTTTGTAATTATTCAGATCAGATGAGTTTGTGGAAAGAAAATACACACAGACACTCAAATACATATAGACATAAACATATATATACCAACACAGAAACATGCACACACACATGTACATGCACATGTGCCTATATGCATATATATAGCTTTAGTTTTCAGTATTTATCTTTATATAACAAATATATCCAAATATTAATATTAGCAGAATAAGAGTATCTAAAAAATAACAAATAAGATTTTAAACAACAATAAAAAGACTAGGCACGTGTAATACTAGAGAAATTTTTGTACTGTTTATAATTTAAAAAGACTAGAGAAGTTTTGAAAAAGTTAAATACCTTTATGGAAAGAATTTGAATAATATTAAAGTTTATGGTCAATCTACTTATAGTACTTTTGTAACTAATTTTTCAAATGTAATAATTGGAGGCACCAGAGACCTCATACTGTGCCAATTTTAAAGTGCAGAATTCTACTGATTTCTTAGAAGCCAGAAATAATATTGTGCATAAGTTTCTGTTGTACAGGAAGAATCATATCAATACAGAAAAATGGCCTCTAGTCTTCTATAGATCTTACCTTGTATAAAATATGTCGATTCAAATTTAAGTCAAGGAGTCATTTCTACATTAACACTAAAAAAAATACATTGTTAGAATACAGTTTTTTAAAATATCTAATTATTTTCTTATGCATTTAATAAAGATCTTTTATTTATTTTCCAATAATAAGCATGCATACTTATGCATAAATAGTATCATAAAAATAATCTCATGTATGTTGCTTTTGTTAGTATTGTTGCTGTACTGAATACTTCAAATAAGACTGAACAACCACCACAGCTACTGCCGTTTAAAGAGAAGCATAAACAATAATTTAATATTTGTGGATTACTTTCAGTAAGACTTGAATTATCCTAAATATTTACAGGCATTATCTCAAATATAAGCATTGAATGATGTAAAAATGCCGTTAGATTTAAATCTGATATGTGTAAGAAAAACAGTTGCATAATTATGAAGCAATACCACAAAAATGTTCTTCATTTTTTAATCCTGTGGTTAATTTGGCAGCTAAATTTATTACAATGATTGTTTATATTCCCTGTTGAATAAAACCAATGAAAAAAAGAAAAGATTATATACTCCACTTTACCTGTAAAAATAATTATTTTGTCCTTTTTACAGTGCCAAAGTTACTATCTTTGTGGGAACAAGTATTTTCACTATATATCTTTTTTCCCTACATCAATTTTGCAGCTCATCACAAAATTATAATTGGCATCAATATAGACCTGATTGGCTTCTTGCTGGCCAAAAAGTATGTTTCAAGCAGAAGTAAAATTATTGGTTTTCTATACGCTGATGAGACAAAATATGTAGGATCAGTCAAAATTACACTCTGATGTCGAGTAAATTCTCTAAAAATATTTCTACCAGGTCTGAATTTACACAAATGAAATATTTGCACCTTTTAATTTGGTCTGTACATTTAGAAATAATAGCAAAACATCATTTAAATATTTTCAAATTGAAAATCCAAATTTGGAAAAGAAAATTGGGTAAACTTGAGGGGTAAAGGCAAAAATTAGTTTGAAAAATGTCTGAGTTAATTAAAATATATAACAAATTGAAAATTATATTTTGTTGATTAGTGTGTATTTTCACTATTTCTTAATGCAGTGGCTCAGCAAAAATCAATCTTAATTAGAGACATATTTCTTTTGGTAGTTATGATATGTAGTTCCACACGTAATCAGGTGGAATCTTTCTCACCAAATTTTCTGAAAACCTGTATATACCAGGCAGGAACTTTTTGTGTAGTTCAATATAGTTTCAAGTATCTAGAGACTTTATTTAAAGGGTCTTTATTCCTTTGGCCATAACACTTTTATTTGTTACTGATATTATGTTTACTAGAGTGTTTAATTGGTGGTTTTTTTATGCCTTTTTATTTATTCACCTGACATTAGAGCACAGGTATAATCATTATGAATAGAACTGCCATTTTCTCTGAAGTGCTGCACTCATACAGAAATAAATTATGTCTCTTGCTGCCTTTCAGTGACAATATTTCAGGTGTTACATTTTATTGCAATGGATATGACTTTGGAGTTGTCTCATTCTGTTATCCAGATTATGTTTACATAACATTCGAGACTAAACCCTATAATAACATTCACAAAAGTATTAGATTGCATGATTCTGTCATCTTTTGCACCTACAGAAAGATGTCAGAAACAAACAGAAAATCTTGAAAAAAGCCAGAAAAAAGTAAAAACCTTACCCAGAAAGGAACAAGGATAGGAATTACATCAAACTGATCATCAGAAACCATCCAAATAATGGAAAGATTAAAAGTGTTGAAACAAATATCATCAATCTAAAACTTTATATTCAATAAAATTATCCTTCACAATTGAAGAACAAAAAAAGAGTTTCTCCTACAATGAAAAGCTGTAGAAAATAATTGCCAACAGACCTGCTCTCCAAAAACTGTTAAAATAAGTTTTCAGAGAGAAAAATGATTATATGTTAAAAACTACATGAAGAAAGAACAGAGCTGGAGAAAGAATAAATGAAGATAAAACAAGATATTCTGTTTTTCTTATTCTTAATTTATCAAAGTAATATTGTTTGTTTAAATTAATTATGCCAGCAATACATTGGGCAATTATAACATGGATAACTAACAGGAATGAGAACAGAGTCATAAGTGACTACAGAAAAAATCAGGAATAAACTGTTATAAGGTGCTGCAATCTTGGGAAACTACTAAATAAATTATTTAAATAAAAAGGAAAATTGGTATGATATAGTGAAGATGTAATAGAATCATAGATAATGCTGAATTTATACCAGAAGAGGAAAAAAAAAAAAAAAAAAAAAAAAAGGGGGGGGGGGAAAACAAGAATAGATGCAAGGAATAAAAATCTGTTTCAAACGTGATAGATATTAATCCAATGATATTAACAATTACTTTACATATGAAAGGACTAAACATGTCCATTAAATCAGGGTAAATTTTTTAAAAATACTATATGGTATACAATCTAAGATACACACTATTAATACTAATTGAAATAAAACTGTAGTTAGAGTTTCATGAAAATTTGGTATAAAAGAGGGGCATTTAATAATGATAAACAAGTTAATTCTCCAAGGACATATATCAGTCCTAAGCAATTATGCACCTAAAAACAGATCTTTAAACGACATGAGGCAAAACTGAAAGGGGAAATAGACTCATCCACTACTGTAGTTGAAGACTTTACAATCCTTTGTCAGTAATTTATAGGACAAGCAGGCAGATAATCAGTAAGGATGGAGTTGACCTGAATAGCAGTGTCAGTCTACTTGATATAACTGGCATTTATGGTATACAACATCAAACAACAGCAGAACACATTTTCTGAAAATCACATAGAATATTTATGAAGATAGACAACATTCTGGGCCATAATACACATTAACAAATTTAAAAAAATAGAATGCATATAAAATGTATCTCAGAACTTGAAATTAAGCTAAATAAACAAAAAAAATATAGTTGGAAAATTCTGAATATTGAGAAATTAAATAACACATCTCTAAATAATGATAGATTCAAAAGGTCTCGAGAGAAGTTAAATATTTTGAACTAAATATATGTAAAAATTCTTAAAATAGTCAAAATTTGTGGAATGCAGTGAAAGCAATAGAGGAAAATTTATAGCACCTAAGTGCATAAATTAGAAAAAAAAAGATCTAAAATTAATAATCTAAGATCCACCTTATGTTAAATAAGTTAAGCGTAAGGCAAGCAAAAGAAAATAAATAATAAAAATTAAAGAAGAAATGAATAAAAATGAAAATAGGAAAACAATAAAGAACATTAGTGAAACTGATAGTTCTTTCAAAAGATCAATATACTTTATACTTTATAAACATCTAGCCATGTTAATCCAGAAAGTAAAATGAGACAAAAATTAATAACATCAGAAATTAAAGTGGAGTCATGGTTACTAATCTCATGGATATTAAAAGATAATAAAGGAGCACTACAAACAACTCTAAACTCATAAATTTGATAACTTAGATAAAATGTATAAATTTCATGAAAGACATAAACTACCAAGCCACGCAGAAGGATAAATATATAATGTGAATATAGTTATATTTATTAAATAAATTATATTAATAATTAACTTTCCAATAAAATAAAATACCAGGCATTGCTGATTTCACTGGAGAATTCTATAAAACATTTAATGAAGAAATAATAACAATCTTCCACAGTCTCTTCAGGAAATAGAAGCAGAGGAAACACTTCCTAACTTATTTGTCCATGCTAACTTTCTCCCAATATCAAATCAGAGAAAGAAATGAAGACTGCGGATTAATATCTCTCACAAACAAACTTGCAAATATCTTTAATAAAATATTATTCAATCTAATTCAAAAAATCATAAAAATAATTATTCACGAAGACTAGATGAGACTAATTTCAAGTATTCAAGGCTGCCTCAATGTTTGAAAATCACTGTATGTAATATACCACATTAACTGGCTAAAGAAGAAAAATCCCATGATCATGTTATTTGAAGCCAAAAAAGCATTTGATAAAATCCAATGCCCATTTATCCTTTTTAAACACACACACACACACACACACACACACACACACACACACACACACACACACTCTTAACACTCGGATCTTGGTTTTAAATTTTATTATTATTCTCCAATAAAAGGAATCAGGCATCCTGGGAGAAATGGTTGGTTCAAGGACTGGTGAAATAGTAAGACCCAAAAAACACTATATCATGCATGGTGACACAATAAATGCACATGATAAGTTGCACTGAATTAAAATTAAGAATGACTTCATCAAATGACATTATGTTGGGAAAAGGGGAAATGCACAGTCTAGGAAAAGATAGGTAGTGGAAGTCCACATAGCCCAGCAGCCACTGAGGTGAGCCAAGACCAGAACCTTGTGGCACAGGGTCCAGTCTAAAGCCCCAGGGGGAAAGGAATTGCACACGGCCCAGCAGACACTGAGGTGAGTCAAGACCCACATGGCACCGGGATCCAGTCTAAGGCCCTTGGGGAGAAAGGGAAGATCACACAGCCAGGCAGGCACTGAGGTGAGCTGAGACCTGCACAGCACCAGGGGCCCAGTCTACAGTCACAGAAATCTAGAACAGGAGCCAAAGTGGGGTAATATATATACTGCCATACCTTCTGTCACCATAAGGACAGTTTACCACCACAGTAGCAGCCAGTGCCACTCTACAGGCAACCTGCCACTCACTTGGCCACACTGATATAAGAAGAATCATCAGTAGAGCCTGCAAATAGAGGAGGAAATCTTTATCCTCAAAGCCAACCCAGAGTGGCAGAAGAAGCAAGTCAACTACCAGATGACCAAACATTATTGAAAAAATTCTAGAACTACAAACAAACAAGAAGATATAACACCACCAAAAGAATACAGTAATGCTCAAATTCCAGACCTGATAGAACAGGGAATCATAGAAATGTCTGAAAAAGAATTCTGAGCAATGATCTTAAGAAAGCTTGAAGAAATAAAAAGATTCAATTAGGGAACATAAGGAAACAAGAAAAAATATCCAGAATATGAAGGAGGAAATTGACAAAGAGATTAATACCTTAAAAAAGAATGTAGAACTCCTAGAAATGAAAGGCTCACTTATTGAAATAAAAAACACAACGAGAGCTAAAGCAGCAAGCTAGAATAAGCAGAATAAAGAATTTTAGATCTCAAAGATGGTCTTTTCAAAATAACCCAGGCAGAAAAAAAAAAAAAAAGGAAAAAATTAAAATAATGAGGAAAATCTAAAAGAGACAGCAGACAACCTCAAGTGCTCTAACATCTGAATTTTAGTTATTCCAGAAGGGGAGGAGAAAGGAAAAGGTATTGAAAACCTATTCAAGGAAATAATAACAGAAAACTTCCCAGGGTAAGGAGAGATGCAGACCTTCAGATCCAGGAAGCTCAAAGGTACCCAAACAGATTCAATCCAAAAAGATCTTCTCCAAGACACATTATAGTCAAATTTGTAAAGCTCAAAGACAAAGAGAGAATTCTAAAAGCAGCAAGAGAAAAGAGTCAATTTACCTCTAAGGGAAACCCTAGCAGACTAAAAGCAGACTTCTCAACAGAAACCCTACATGCCAGAAAAAAGTGGAATGATATATTCAAAATACTAAAAGAAAAAAAAATTGCCAGCCAAGAATTCTTTACCCAGCAAGGCTCTCCTTCAGAAATGAGGGAGAAATAGTATATTTCCCAGACAAACAAAATTGTGGGAGTTTACCACCACACAACCAGCCCTGCAAGAAGTTCTCAAGGGAGTCCTTCATCTGGAATCTGATTAATGAATGTCACTACCATGGGTTCAAAAGAAAAAGCAAAACCTGATGTTAAAACAAAAATGCTAGTGAGAAAGAACAAGATGCTAAGTCATGCCACCTCAAATATCCAACTAACATTGAAGAAGAGAAATAAAAGGGGAAGTAAGGCTCAAAAGATATTTAAAACACTTAAACACAAAGCAATTAAATGACAGAAATTAAACAATATCTGTCAGTAATCATCTTAAATGTGAATGGAATCAACTCCCCATTCCAAAGGCACAGATTGACTGATTGAATTTAAAAGCCAGACCCAAGTATATGCTGTCTTTAAGAGACCCATCTCACATGTAGAGACACATACAGACTAAAAGTGAAGGGATGGAAAACGATATACCATGCAAATGGAAACCAAAAATGAGCAGGCGTAGCTATTCTCATATAGGACAAACTAGATTTTAAACATAAAAAGAGGTAAAGAAGGCCACTATATAATGCTAAAAGGATCTATCCAGCTAGAAGACATAACAATCATAAATATATATGCACCTAATACTGGAGCACCGAGATATACAAAGCAAACACTCTTAAATGTAAAGAAAGAAATAGGCCCTAATACATTAAAATTAGGGTGATCTGAACAACCCTCTCTACGTATGGGACAGATATTCCATGCAACAAATCAACAAAAAGAAACAGGATTTAAACTAAACCTTAGACTAACTGGACCTGCTAGATATATACAGAATATTTCACCCCAAAACTAAAGAATATACTTTCTTCTCATCAGTTTATGGATCATTCTCTGGGATATATCACATTTAGGTCACAAATCTAGCCTTAGCAAATTTAAAAAATTGAAATCATTCTGAGTATCTTTTCGGACTACAATGGATAAAAATTGGTAATTAATAATAAGCAAAACTCTGGAAACTATACAAATAAATGGAAACTAAATAATATACTTCTGAATGACCTAAGGGTCCAAAAAGAAATTAAATAGGAAATGAAAAAAATTCTAGAAACTATTGAAAATAAACATACACCATACCAAAATCTGTGGGATACTGCAAAAGTAGTACTAAGAGGCAGGTTTATTGCAATAAATGCTTACATCAAAAAAATGGAAAGACTTTAAATAAATGACTTGTCACTACACCTCAAAGAACTTGAAAAACAACAATGATCCTAACCTAAAGATTGTAGACAGAAAGAAATAATTAAGATCAGAGCAGAATTAAATGAAATAGAGACCCAAAAAACAATAGAAAAGATGAAGAAAACAAAAATTTGGTTTTTTGAGAAGATAAACAAAATAGACAAACCATTAGCTAGGTCAACAACAACAACAAAAAAAAAAAAGGAGAGAAGATCCAAATAACAAAACTCAGAAACACAAAGAATCATTAGAGACTATTATAAACAACTGTATGATAACAAATATGAAAATCAGGAAGATATGGATAAGTTTCTAGACACATACAAACCACCAACACTGAACCAAGAAAAGATAGAAAACCCGAACAGACCAATAACAAGCAAGGAGATAGAAGTGGTAATTAGCAATCTTCCAACAATCAAAAGTCCAGGTCTGGATGGCTTTATATCTGAATTCTATCAAACTTTTAAAGATAATTTAATACCAATTCTCCTCAAACTATTCTAAACAATTGAAACAGGAGCTACTCTTCCAAACTCATTCTATGAGGACAACATATCTCTGATACCAAAACCAGATAAAGACATAACAACAACAACAACAACAAATACAGGCCAATATACTTGATGAACCTAGATGCAAAAGTCCTCAACAAAATATTAGCAATCAGAATACAGCAACATATGAAAAAAATATATACATTATGATCAGGTGGGATTCATCCCAGGGATGCAAGGATGGCTCAACATAAAAATCTCAATAAATGTGATACATAACATCAACAAACTCAAGGACAAAGACCATATGATTATCTCAATAGATGCTGAAAATTAATTTGATAAAATTCAACATCCCTTCATGATAAAGATTCTCAACAAATTAGGTATGGAAGGAAAATATCTCAACACAATAAAATCCATTTATGACAAGCCAACTGCCAGTATCATTCTGAATGGGGAAAAACTGAGGGTCTTTCCCTCAAGAACAGGAAAAAGACAAGGATGCCAATTCTGATCACTTCTGTTTAATATAGTACTGGATATACTATCCAGAGCAATCAGGCAAGGGAAATAAATAAAGGGAATCTAGATTCGAAAGACAAAAATCAAACTTTCCCTATTTGCAGAGACATGATACAATATATAGAAAAACCTAAAGACTCTATCAAAAACTCCTAGAGTATATAGAAAAACCTAAAGACTCCATGATACAATATATAGAAAAACCTAAAGACTCTATCAAAAACTCCTAGAGCTGGTTAATAACTTCAGTAACATTGCAGGATACAAAATAAATGTCACCAAATCAGTTGCATTAATATACTCAAATAATTAACTTACAGAAAGGGAAATAAAGTAAGCACATTTACAATTGTCATGAAAAAATAACATACCTAGGGATCTGTTTAACCAAGGAGGTGAAACCCCTCTACCATGAGAACTACAAACCACTTCTGAAATAAATTAAAGACACAAAAAGATGGAAAGATATTCAATGCTCTGGGATTGGAAGAATTAACATTGTGAAAATGTCTACACTACCCAAAGTGATCTACATAATCAGTGCAATCCCCATCAAAATACCAACGACATTCTTCACTGAAATGGGGAAAAAAAATCTTACCATTCATATGGAACAACAAAAGACCCCAAATAGCCAAAGCAATTCTGAGCAAGCAATAAATAAATAAATAAATAAATAAAGCCAGAAGCATAACACTACCTGACTTCAAATTATACTACAATGCTACTGTAACCAAAACAGCATGGTACTGGAACAAAAATAGACATCCAGAACAATGGAGTAAAATTGAGAACCCAGAAATCACCCCTCATGCTTATAGCCATCTTATATTGGACAAAGGCACCAAAAATCTACATTGGAGAAAATATTGCCTCTTCAACAAGTGGTGCTGGGAAAACTGGATATTCTTATGCAGAAGAATGAAACTAGATATGCACCTCTCACCATGCACTAAAATCAACTCAAAATGGATTTAAGACTTAAGTAGAAGACCTAAAACTGTAACATTACTAAGGGAAAATATAGGTAAAACACTTCAGCAACTAGGTCTGGGCACAGATTTATGAACATAAGCCCAAAAGCACAAGAAGCAAAAGAAAAAAAGTAAATAAATGAGATGATATCAAACTAAAAAGCTTCTGCACAGCAAAGGAAACAATTAACAGAGGAAAACAACAACCTACAGAGTGGGAGAAAATTTTTGCTAACTATGCATCTGACAAGGGTTTAGTATCCATAATATACAAGGAACTCAAAAAATTATACAGTAAAAAAACAAAGAGCCTAATTAAAAAATGGGCAAAGGAGCTGAATAGACATTTTTCAAAGGAAGACATACACATGGCCAAGAGGTACATGAAAAAATGCTCAACATCACCAGTCATCAGGGAAATAGAAATTTAAACTACACTGAGATGTCATCTCACCCCAGTTAGACTGGCTATTATCAAAAAGATGATGAATAACAAAAGCTGGTGAGGGTGTGGAGAGAAGGGAACAGTCCTACACTGTTGATGGGACTGTAAATTAGTACAACCACTATGGAAAACAGTATGGAATTTTTCTCAAACAAGTACAGATAGATCTTCCATATGATCCAGCAATACTATATCTGTGTAAATACACAGAGGAATGGAAATCATCATGTCAAAGTGATACCTGCACTCCCATGCTCATCACAGCTCTGTTTACAATAGCGAAGACATGGAACCAACCTAAATGTACATTGATGGATGATTGGATAAGGAAAGTGTGGTATATATACAACATGGAATACTACTCTGCCATAAAAATGAATCAAATACTCTCATTTACAACAACATGGACACACCTGGAGAAACTTATGTTGAGTGAAATAAGCAAAGCACAGAGGGATAAATACCACATGTACTCACTCACATGTGGAAGCTAAGAGAGAAAGAAGGAAAGAAAGACCACCGTAATGTGTTGGACTTGCAGAGCAAGAGAACATTCCTAGGACTACAAAGTAGAGTGGGGCGAAAGGAGGAGGTGGAGGGAGTTTGGGAATAATTGGGTGGGGGACATGGGGTACAAATGTGATTTGTCATAATGGGTATGCTGCCGGTATGAATCTGGCCCTCACATCATGGCCACAAGGGGTGATGATCAGCTTTGTATAATACATATTCATAACCAATAAAAAAAAGATAGGCACAGTGCAATGGATGTATTTACAAAATGTGTGATATCCAGAATATATAGATAACTCCACGTTTAATTATAAATAAAAGACACACTAAGAGATGACATGGGGAAAATTTTTTAACAGGCAGTTTTAAAAAATGTACTTAAGTGACCAATAAACTTGTGAAAAGGAACTCAACATGGTTAGTCACAAGGATAATGAAAGTTAAGTCTACAATGTTATTCCTCTACAAATACAAAAATAGTAGAGAGAAAGCTGTAAAGAGTAAATTTTGTTAAAGATATTGAGAAAGTGCAAGTCTTTTACATTGTTTGAAGTATATATGAAAACATGTGCTTTGGAAAACTGTTTGGCAGTATACACAGTAAAGATGAAAATATAAATAGCCATGACTGAATAAATACACTCTTAGATATATATGGAACAGAAGTAAATCCGTATACAAATAGACATGTCAAGATTGCACAGAGTAGTCGTATTTTTTTAAAGTCTCAAATTGGAAGTTATGCAAATGCTCATCAATTCAACATATATGTACACTGCAGTATATTCATTGGATAATAAGGAATAAACTACTTCTTTAGGAAAAAAAAAAAAAAAAAAAAAAACATGGATGGATCTGACAGGCATTACATCGAGCAATAGTTACCAGAAATTTCTATCACTGTGTTAACTCAAACTTCAAAAACAGGGGAAAAGAATTCATGGTGATAGATGAGAGGGCAGTAGTTCGTGAAGAAGAGATAGCACAAAAGTGCTTCACGGGTTGGTTGATCATATCCTGTCTTTTAATCTGGATGGTATTATATGGAATTTGCATTTTGTGAAAATTAATAATTCTCTTGACTTATATTTTGTGTATGTTTTTATATTTAGTTTAGACTTTCATAACACAGTTATATAAAAATTCTTACATAAACATACTAGAGAAGTTGAATCTTTCATTAATGAGGATAAACAGATAATGCATTTAGCCTGATTAGGTAAATTTTATCATCAATTTGAATAGAATCATACTGGTAGATAAACAAACCCAAAGATCAATCCAGGAGAGTGGAAAATCCAGGAGCAGACAGAAACCATTTTGGAAATTTGTGGAATCTCAATCCAATTTGGAAAATTCAGAGCTATTTGATAAAGGATAATGTACAACTGATTATTAATTGTATAATACAAAGTTATATTTATTGTTAAACCACATTGGACACTAAGATAAAATATAACGAATCGCATATTCAATAAATGGTAAAAAGTGCTAAAAGAAAATATGTGATAATTATTCACTTTTTCGGAGTTAGAATTTAATAGCTTTTTCTAGAAAATTTGATGATCCAAGAAATAGGGTAGTAGCATATTAGAGGAAAGAAAGTAATATTAAAATTTTAAAAATTCAAGCAGGAACATGTAGATTATTCTGGGATATAGGAACTTGGAAAGAAAGTGAGGGCTATAGAAATTTTAATTTTACACTTATTGGTCACCTTGGATTTTCATTTCCATATGTGCATTTTGATTTATGATAAGAAATTGCTCTACGGAGATTGTGTGGAGATAACATAGGATACACTCATGGAGATAAAATATTGTAATTTATATTTTGGAATCAATTATATTGTATGGATTATTTATTTTTATATTTTAGTCTCGATAAACTTCCAAAAGAAGACATGACATACAGATCTCAGTCCCTGTGTGTACTCTCCTCAATTAGTTAATGGCTGCCAGTAGTTAAACTGAGAAAATTTCTGACAATGTTTGTGGGATTGGTAGAAAAGCAAATGGGATAATTTAGCTTTCTTCCAGGAGATAAAAGATGATTAGAAAAATGATGTGCTCCATATTCCCTCTATTTTCTATCAGCAAACATACTGATATGCAATGTGTACAGACCAGATCATTTTGTAAAATAAGTGAATTCTTAAATAACTCCAGTATAACCTATTGGATTTAATGCTGCACATATAAAAACCTATTTTCATAATGTTTTATTATAGATAAATTTTAATGAACTATTTATGAATTATCTCTTCATGAACAATATCGACAAAAACTTGATTTTTTTAAACATAAAATGCTTTCCATAACTGTCATTCAGTTACTCATTAAAATTGGTAAAATAATTAAACTTGAAAGTACTTTCCATTATAATAAAGAAGAGTCATATTAGGCAAAGCTATCTTGAAATAATATTTATTTTTTTGTAACCTGTCCTTTTCTACCAGATAATAAATTGCTATCATTAACTTCATTATATGTTTATAGAGCTTCCTTAACTTGGTCCATTTTGTGGTTATCACTTATCTTGGTTTTTTTTCCTTTCATTTTTGCTTATTTTGCCTTTCTCTCAACCTGTACTTTAATTTAATTTTCACCATAAAGATTGTCGGACCTTGGAAACTAATGCCACCTTAAATGACATTACAAGTGGTGCCATTATGGGCCCACAAGGGCATATTAATGTGGCGGCCTAAGACAGCACCAGGAGGAAGTAGGGTGGGGGTGTCTGCGGGAACCTTGCCTTAGCCCTTATTGGACAAATATGTGCTTCTGCGCTTGTGAACACTGCGTGGTTGTAATAGCTAGGTATTGAGAGAGGATGCATGCCCTTGACCTTTAACCTGATTGGATTATGTTAAAAACCTCCCCTCCCTATCTGCCTATAAAAGGAAGTGCTTGTGTGATAATAAACGGAACTGCCTCGACAGAACCCCCACCACATCTGAGTGTCCTTTAACTGGACTGGTTTGGGGCCGGCGGTGTGCTCACCTCTCTTCATGGCTCTCTTCCCCCATCTCCTTCTAAATGGGACAGGAGGGAAAGAGGAATCTGGGCTGTTCACTCACCCACTGAAAGGAATGAGGCTAGGGCTGTACAGGTCGGCCGTCGGCAGACCCAACAGAGTGGTGCTCCGTGTGAGGACTCGTGGGTGAAAGGTGAGCCAGTGAGGCCCCCGGCTGCTTGGTCCTGAAAGAAGGTCGACGAAGGGTGATCCACCAGCAGAGTGGCCCCCGCAACCGCGGTAGTTGCCATGAAGTAATCCACCTGCGTGTCAGGGTGAGTACCATAACAGGGGGAAGTCCCTGCACTTCTCTGCCATGTGCTCCCTTTGTCCCTTCCACACAGGGCAACATGGGAGGCGTGTATGGAAAGAGTGATGAGACAGCTTGCAAGGCTGAAAAGTAAATGTTAAAAAGCAGAGGCCTAGAAATATCTGACTCCACGGTCACCAATGCCTGGCGTCATGTAGTGAAGGTGGCCCCTTGGGCACCTTCGTCCGACTTATTCTCGTATGAGACTTGGGACCGGGTTCAGACCCTGCCCAGAAAGAATGAGATTAGTCACGGGCTAGGTCCCCCCTAGGGTTCTACCTAACCATCTCTGCCCTAAAGCTTTGCTTCCATCCCGAGTATCAGGAAGGAGCAGAAAGGGATTGGGCACAGTTTGATGAGGAGAGAAAAAAGGAAACAAAGCTGCCAATGCAAGACCCTGAGCCATTGAGTGATACCTATGCCCTTACCCTGTACCCTCCTCTCCCGGCATACTCAACCCGCCAAAGTTTAGCCAAAGGAGAGAAAGCAGCACCTGAAGAAGTGGGGGAGGCTAGCTCACCTTTAAAAACACCCCCAGCAGAGCCGCAGGTTTTTCCTGTCATGGCTCGCTGGGAACCCCCAGCCATCCACAGCCCATGGGGGGAAGTGGCCCCTCAGGCCTATCCGGTCAACGTTGTAAAAGAACTAAAAAAGGCTGNAATAAAGAAGAGTCATATTAGGCAAAGCTATCTTGAAATAATATTTATTTTTTTGTAACCTATCCTTTTCTACCAGATAATAAATTGCTATCATTAACTTCATTATATGTTTATAGAGCTTCCTTAACTTGGTCCATTTTGTGGTTATCATTTATCTAGGTTATTTTCCTTTCATTTTTCCTTATTTTGCCTTTCTCTCAACCTGTACTTTAATTTAATTTTCACCATGAAGATTGTCGGACCTTGGAAACTAACGCCACCTTAAGTGACATTACAAGTGGTGACATTATGGGCCCACAAGGGTGTATTAATGTGGCAGCCTAAGATGGCACCAGGAGGAAGTAGGGTGGGGGTGTCTGCGGGAACCTTGCCTTAGCCCTTATTGGCCAAATATGTGCTTCTGCACTTGTGAACACTGCGTGGTTGTAACAGCTAGGTATTGAGACAGTACGCATGCCCTTGACCTTTAAGCTGATTGGATTATGTTAAAACTTCCCCTCCCTATCTGCCTATAAAAGCAAGTGCTTGTGTGATAATAAATGGAACTGCCTAGACAGAACCCCCGCCACATCTGAGTGTCCTTTAACTGGACTGGTTTGGGGCCAGAGGAGTGCTCAGCTCTCTTCATGGCTCTCTTCCCCCATCTCCTTCTAAATGGGACAGGAGGGAAAGAGGAATCTGGGCCTTTCACTCACCCACTGAAAGGAATGAGGCTAGGGCTGTACAGGTCGGCCGTCGGCGGACCCGACAGAGTGGTGCCCCGTGTTAGGACTCGTGGGTGAAAGGCAAGCCAGTGAGGCCCCCGGCTGCTTGGTCCTGAAAGAAGGTTGATGAAGGGTGATCAACCAGCGGAGTGGCCCCCGCAACCACGGTAGCCATGAAGTAATCCACCTGCGTGTCAGGGTGAGTACCATAACAGGGGGAAGTCCCTGCACTTCTCTGCCATGTGCTCCCTTTGTCCCTTCCACACAGGGCAACATGGGAGGCGTGTATGGAAAGAGTGATGAGACAGCTTGCAAGGCTGAAAAGTAAATGTTAAAAAGCAGAGGCCTAGAAATATCTGACTCCACGGTCACCAATGCCTGGCGTCATGTAGTGAAGGTGGCCCCTTGGGCACCTTCGTCCGACTTATTCTCGTATGAGACTTGGGACCGGGTTCAGACCCTGCCCAGAAAGAATGAGATTAGTCACGGGCTAGGTCCCCCCTAGGGTTCTACCTAACCATCTCTGCCCTAAAGCTTTGCTTCCATCCCGAGTATCAGGAAGGAGCAGAAAGGGATTGGGCACAGTTTGATGAGGAGAGAAAAAAGGAAACAAAGCTGCCAATGCAAGACCCTGAGCCATTGAGTGATACCTATGCCCTTACCCTGTACCCTCCTCTCCCGGCATACTCAACCCGCCAAAGTTTAGCCAAAGGAGAGAAAGCAGCACCTGAAGAAGTGGGGGAGGCTAGCTCACCTTTAAAAACACCCCCAGCAGAGCCGCAGGTTTTTCCTGTCATGGCTCGCTGGGAACCCCCAGCCATCCACAGCCCATGGGGGGAAGTGGCCCCTCAGGCCTATCCGGTCAACGTTGTAAAAGAACTAAAAAAGGCTGNGGCCGTCAGCAGACCCAACAGAGTGGTGCTCCGTGTGAGGACTCGTGGGTGAAAGGTGAGCCAGTGAGGCCCCCGGCTGCTTGGTCCTGAAAGAAGGTCGACGAAGGGTGATCCACCAGCAGAGTGGCCCCCGCAACCGCGGTAGTTGCCATGAAGTAATCCACCTGCGTGTCAGGGTGAGTACCATAACAGGGGGAAGTCCCTGCACTTCTCTGCCATGTGCTCCCTTTGTCCCTTCCACACAGGGCAACATGGGAGGCGTGTATGGAAAGAGTGATGAGACAGCTTGCAAGGCTGAAAAGTAAATGTTAAAAAGCAGAGGCCTAGAAATATCTGACTCCACGGTCACCAATGCCTGGCGTCATGTAGTGAAGGTGGCCCCTTGGGCACCTTCGTCCGACTTATTCTCGTATGAGACTTGGGACCGGGTTCAGACCCTGCCCAGAAAGAATGAGATTAGTCACGGGCTAGGTCCCCCCTAGGGTTCTACCTAACCATCTCTGCCCTAAAGCTTTGCTTCCATCCCGAGTATCAGGAAGGAGCAGAAAGGGATTGGGCACAGTTTGATGAGGAGAGAAAAAAGGAAACAAAGCTGCCAATGCAAGACCCTGAGCCATTGAGTGATACCTATGCCCTTACCCTGTACCCTCCTCTCCCGGCATACTCAACCCGCCAAAGTTTAGCCAAAGGAGAGAAAGCAGCACCTGAAGAAGTGGGGGAGGCTAGCTCACCTTTAAAAACACCCCCAGCAGAGCCGCAGGTTTTTCCTGTCATGGCTCGCTGGGAACCCCCAGCCATCCACAGCCCATGGGGGGAAGTGGCCCCTCAGGCCTATCCGGTCAACGTTGTAAAAGAACTAAAAAAGGCTGTTGCTGAGGCCAAGACTTTATCCTCAGCCTTGCAGGCTCAGACACAAAACTTAACCGAAGCCTTCAAGGCATTTACTGCCCTGATCCTCTCAGGAAACAATACTTCCCCACCCTTCAAGGGACAATGTTTTGGTTGCAGAAGATAAGGTCATTTTAACAGCCAAAGTCCCAAGTCTAAAGGCAAAAAAAAACCCTACCACACCTTGCCCCTGATGTAAAAAAGGATTACAGTGGAAAAAGGACTGTAGGTCCAAATTGGACAAAGCCACCAGTGGAAATAGGCTGGCTGCTTGGTACCCTTGGGAAGCTCATGACCTTAAAGAGCTGAAAAAGGCTGTCGGAGAGGATGGGCCCAATTCCCTATGGGCAGAAACCATCCTCCAGGGCTTAGTGCACCAACCCTGCATGACCCAAGATTGGAAAATGCTCTGTAAGGCTGTCCTCCCCCCAAACTTGTTTATCAAGTTCTGTGTCTTCTTTGAAAAGGAGTGCCATGTGCAGGCGGAGATAAACCAAGCAGCCAACCCACCCATCCCTATCAGCTTCCGCATGCTGTCTGGAACAGCAGATCAATTTAGTACTGGAATCCAACAGGCTTCTATCCCAGCCCCCTACCAGGACCAGGTTAGGGCAACAGCATTAGCCGCATGGAAAAAGTTGGCTGAAGGGCCCAGTGAGCACGCAGAGGCTGGGGTCACCCAGCGACCCTCCGAGGACCTGCCCTCTTTCATAGTTTGGGTGCAACATAGCATACAGAGAAAGTTTCCCCCAGGTCCTCTCTGGGACCAGTTTGTAAAAATGCTTAGTGTGGGACAGCATGACTGCCGACCACAAGCTTGCCTGTGCCAGGCTCAAAGATCGTTCTATGGAAAAGTGGGTCATTGCCAGTAGAGACGTTGGAAGCTACCAACAACAAACCAGGGCCTTAACTTCCACTCTACAAGCTCAAAAGGAAACCCTGGCAGGTGCTGTGACCCAGGCTCTTAGTGTCAGGATCCCTAAGGAGAGCCCCAGCCAACCCTCCTATAGGGGTCAATGTTATGGCTGTGGGGAACCAGGTCATTTCAAAAGGAACTATCCCAACTGGAAAAATAAAAACCTTCCCTCTAAGCCGTGCCCTAGGGGCAGTAAGGGGCTTCACTGGAAGCGTGATTGCTGGTCTAAACTAGAGGAGGGGCAATGCCCAGCCCCGTCACCCCAAGGGGATACAAAGCCAGCACCTGCATGCCCTACCAAGCGGCCAGTACCCCAGGCTCATTGGACTATACCTATAGTTCCTGTTTTAAGACCAAAAATGAATCTCAAAATTCAAGGCCAGGAGTTTCGATGCCTTGTTGACATGGGGGCGGATCGAACAGTCCTTAGTCACTATGGCAACAATAAATGGGTCTCTGCCTTCAAAGACAAGCCATTGTTGAACGGCATCCCCAAACCTAAAAAATCAATTATTAAAATCTTAAGTTCTTGCCAGACACCCAGGGTACTGAGGACCCTGAGGAATTTATTGTTTGTATGTTTCAGACTGCATTATGAACCCTTTGTGTGTGCTCCAAGTGGGTCAACAAGGACAAGGGCCTCTGCCACCAGGGAAGGTCCGCAGAAGCCAGGCAACCAAACCTGGGAGGTCATACAAGCTGCTTGGAGGTGTCTGTATCACATTAAAAAAAAAATTGCTACCATCACTTTCTGAAGCTGTTTTACAGAATCAACGCAGACTAGACCTGTTGTTCTTACAGCAAGGAGGATTATTCGCTGCCCTCAAAGAAAAGTGCTGCTTCTATGCCGACCACTCTGGAGTGGTCAAAGATTCCCTAGCTAAGCTTAGAGAAGGATTAGAAAAGCGAAAAAAAAAGAATGTGAAGCCTATAGTAATTGGTTCCAAAGCTGGCTTTCAAGTTCCCCATGGCTCACCACCCTGCTGTCCTCCCTGACGGGCCCCCTAGCCATTTTCATCTTGGAGCCTTAAGCCATTTGCCAGGTTGTGTCCCTTATAAGGCACAACACTACTTCTCTCGTAATGCTCACCCAGGTGGTAGGGGAGGTGACCCATAATGAGAGCCCTGACAGCCCTGGGGTCAATATGGCCCTTTAAAAAATCAATGCCAATCTGTAAGGCTCCGCCCCACCCCCGCTTGGCTGGATAGTCAATGATGGGTAAGATTTCCAGAGGGAAACAACCTAAGACAGGCACAGCCACCAGAAGGAATGAAGGCGAGGCTGGGAAGGCTAGCTGCCTCCAGCTGCCTTATTAAAACAAAAAGGGGCAGATGTCGGGCCTTGGAAACTAACGCCACCTTAAGTGACATTACAAGTGGCGCCATTATGGGCCCACAAGGGTGTATTAATGTGGCAGCCTAAGACGGCACCAGGAGGAAGTAGGGTGGGGGTGTCTGCGGGGACCTTGCCTTAGCCCTTATTGGCCAAATATGTGCTTCTGTGCTTGTGAACACTGCGTGGTTGCAATAGATAGGTATTGAGAGAGGATGCATGCCCTTGACCTTTAAGCTGATTGGATTATGTTAAAACCTCCCCTCCCTATCTGCCTATAAAAGCAAGTGCTTGTGTGATAATAAATGGAACTGCCTCGACAGAACCCCCGCCGCGTCTTAGTGTCCTTTAACTGGGCTGGTTTGGGGCCGGTGGTGTGCTCACCTCTCTTCGCGGCTCTCTTCCCCCGACTCCTTCTAAAGGGGACAGGAGGGAAAGAGGAATCTGGGCCGTTCACTCACCCACTGAAAGGAACTAGGCTAGGGCTGTACAGGTCGGCCGGCGGCAGACCCGACAAAGATTTCCTAAGCATTTTTCTCTTTGACAACTTTACAAACCACACATTAGTTGTATTAAATATGCAGTATGAGAACATTTAAAATTTAATTACATATATGCTGTCATAACTATTTATAAATTTTGTTACCCCAGCAAATATGGAAGCCTGTTAAATGTAAGAAATAATAAAACCATTCTAAATTCATTTTTGTAACCTCAGTGTTGCTATATTCTTGGCACACTATATTAATAAAATAATTCGCCATTGATAAATTTGAGGATGAAAAGCTATAGCTATATAATAAAAAAAATAACATTGTGAGAAATATTTATTATCTATATAGTCACTAATTTATGAATGCAAATTCCATAAAAAAATAAATGTACTTCTTAATATACTTTTATGTAATTCAAAATGATATTCTCTTTTGTGGGAGGGAGGCAGCAAATTCATGCATTTTCCTGCAGACTCAATATAAGTTCCTAACTGTGACCATTTCTGTGGTGATTTAAGGTCTTCAGCATTTGAAAACCGAAACTCATCTGTTCTAAGGTTAAGCTGACCAGTGCCTGAATATCCAACAGGATAAGCACGGTATCATACACAAACACTGAGTTCATGTCAAGAGTTCATGTGAGTCACAGCAGAGAGAACCATTGTTGTACATATATTACACATTTTTGCTATCCACGACATGTGTTATTCTTTCTTCTTTTTTTTTTTTTTAAATAAAAACTGTTTTTCTGGCAGAAAAGTCAAAAAGAAAAATATCTGAGCTATTGACAAATGCTGAAGTAAAATGAAACTAATGTGAGATGGAATTTGCATTCTAGTCATCAGTATGGTATATAATCATCCACTGTATGCAGTTAAATGAGTCTGTTGTCTGGCTGTAATGAATATCCACATCCATCCTAACAGTTAATGAGGAATAAATGACTTATTGTCCATGAATGACTGTGTCTAAATAGCTCTGTAACAAAAACAGAATATGAAAATGAGTAGCTAAGATAGATCAAAATGATAATGAACTTAGATTATTAATTAATTTTTAAA
Source organism: Galeopterus variegatus (assembly GCF_000696425.1). NCBI lineage: Eukaryota > Metazoa > Chordata > Mammalia > Dermoptera > Cynocephalidae > Galeopterus > Galeopterus variegatus. The sequence continues at coordinate 99,683 of NW_007733868.1, forward strand.
GCTTCATAAAGTTCACTGCTTTAGACTGAAATCAGCACTGACATAAGTTCAAGCACAATGATAGGTTCAAAGTCCGAATT
>NW_007733868.1:99866-101413 GCF_000696425.1 Galeopterus variegatus
TTTTTTTTTTTTTTAAATAAAAACTGTTTTTCTGGCAGAAAAGTCAAAAAGAAAAATATCTGAGCTATTGACAAATGCTGAAGTAAAATGAAACTAATGTGAGATGGAATTTGCATTCTAGTCATCAGTATGGTATATAATCATCCACTGTATGCAGTTAAATGAGTCTGTTGTCTGGCTGTAATGAATATCCACATCCATCCTAACAGTTAATGAGGAATAAATGACTTATTGTCCATGAATGACTGTGTCTAAATAGCTCTGTAACAAAAACAGAATATTAAAATAAGTAGCTAAAATAGATCAAAATGATAATGAACTTAGATTATTAATTAATTTTTAAAGCTTCATAAAGTTCACTGCTTTAGACTGAAATCAGCACTGACATAAGTTCAAGCACAATGATAGGTTCAAAGTCTGAATTTTAAAGTAGTTTTGAATGCATATATATGCATGCGCACATATATGTGCACGTGTGCATATATGTACTTGAAATATGTGTATACACATACACTAATGTATACACATACACACATTTAAAGGAAAACTGTCTTTTGTGATAAATGTTTTTTACTTCAAAATAACAGCATTCAATTAGGCTTACCTACCCAAAAGTACATCAATTCATGTTTAATATACTCATTTATAATTTATAAATCCAACATTTATGAGAATGCCATATTAGAGCTATTTTACATAAGCCTGAAAGTCATGCATGATTTTTGAAATGATGAGGTGATTTTTTCATGTGAACGACTTAAAAGGAGTATCTCTTAGAGTATAATTTTTTCCAGTTTTATTGAGGTATATTTGACAAATAAAAATTGTGTGTATTTAAAGTGTACAGTGTGATTTTTAAGACATATGTACATTTTGAAACAATTAACATAATCAAATTAATGTATTCATCACCTAATACAGTTTTCTTTTTTGCATGTGTGATAAGAATATATAATATCTACTCTCTTAGCAAATTTCAAGTATATAATACAGTATTGTTAACTATAGTCACTATAAGGTCTCCAGAACTTATTCATCTTATAACTGAAAGTTTGCATTCTTTGACCCACATCTTCTCATTTCCCCTACCCTCACTCCCTAGTAATGACCCTTCCAGTCTCTGTTTCTGTGTGTTCAACTTTTTTAGATTCCAAATGTAAGTGAAATCATACAGTATTTGCTTTTCTGTGTCTGCCTTATTTTCACTTAAGTTCTTCCAGGTTCATCCATACTTTTCCAAATGGTAAGATTTTCTTCATTTTTATGGCTGAACAATATTTCATAATATATATGCACACACACATATAAGTCATATTTTCTTTATCCATTTATTCATCCTCACATGAAGAAGAGGTTATCCTCATATCTTGGATATTGTGAATAATGCTGCAATGAACATGGGAGTGTGGACATCTCTTGAAATACCAATTTCTTTCCTTTTGGATATATACCCAGAAGTGGGATTGCTGGATCCTATTGCAGTTCTACTATTAATTTTTCAAGGAAGCTTTATAATATTTTCCATAATGACTGTACTAATTTATATT
>NW_007733868.1:101888-103301 GCF_000696425.1 Galeopterus variegatus
AAAGAACTCTAAAAATATTTTCTTAATGAGATAAATGATTAAAAATTCTAGAAGAATCTAGGAAGGATAATGCATTTAAGTAGGCTAAATGCAAAGTATATGAGATTCTTCTGGGTTATTCAAGAGTACGGAGGAGGAAATGACAGTGCAGGCATATAGTGTACATGACATATTTTTCTGATTTTGATCTGATAATAATATGCAGTGATTTCAATCAGTGACCCTTATATGAGAATCTCTGTAAACTGTTTAAAATTTTTTGAGTCAGCCAGTTTTCAAATTAGGTTGAATTTACAGTTTTTTAAAATTAAAATGTATTTAAAAATTGAATTATTCTTCAGAATATCAGAAAAGTGCAACACATACTGAAATTGACCACAGAAGAAAAAGTTAAAATAGAAAGAGTAATCTAGAAAAATCCAGGGATAACAAGTTAGGTGGAAAGATATTTAAGAATCGTATTTACAATGCTTTTAGAAATCTCTCAGTACTGATGGTTAAAGATAAAATGCTGGTTGTCAACCAGGAATAGAAAGTTATTTTTAATTATTATCTGTGCTTCTACTTTTTTTATTCTAAGACTCACCATTTGCAAAAAGTAATAATATTAATAATATTCCATACTCTGACTATGAAATTTCAAGACTCAAATTCCCACATATATAAGGCCACACTAAACTTTCTGGAAATATTATAAACATCACTTATATTCCACAATAAAAGTAATCAACATGTATTCAATTTTTTGAAGTAAAGAGAAAATAACTCAGGGTAAATGTTTAAACAGCAGCAACATATAAATCATGATATGTACTTTCCATTGTTCAAAGTATTACAGGGTTGGCATTTTGTAACAGTGTTTTAATTATTTTGTCCCATTACCCTGTTCAATAAATAAAGCTGCTTTAATTGATGCTTTTTAAGGGTTCTCTAGTCAAATAAATGTGGAATGTACTGTATAATTTATTTCTCTTCTGAATATTTTGAGTTGTCCTAGCTAAATTTATTGAATCATAAGATTTCTTTTTAAAAACAAGGAACATAAAAATCAATCTAGACTATCAGATAAAATTGCACCACTTAGCATGGTACCAAAATTGTCCCAGATATACCTTGGATCTTTATTTGTGGTCTATCATCTCTTCTCTTACCCTATATTTCATCCATCTAACATATCTGTGATCTGTACCCAAATCTATTTATTTGAACAACTGCTGTTCCATACGCAGCTCCTTCTTTGCTCATTTTTGTAGGTCCAGCTGAATTGTTACCTTCTATTTAAGCATGAGACTCTTATGAAACAGAAACATTGCTTTTCTGTATGTATAATCTAGCACAGTACCTAGAATATAAACTCATATTTTTTTTTTTATTTTGTCAATATACACTGTATATGATTATTATGGCCCGTCA
>NW_007733868.1:104922-125795 GCF_000696425.1 Galeopterus variegatus
AGGAAATTTAGAAAATTCACAAATGTGTGGAAATTAAACAATACTCTCCTAAATAAACAACTGGTAAAAAGCAAAATCACAGGGAAATTAGAAAATACTTTGAGGTAAAAATCAAAGCACAACATTTGAAAATTTATAGGATGCCTACATCAGGGCTCATGAAGTGCTTGGAGGAAAATGTACAATTGTAAACACCTATACTAAAAATATGAAAAATCTTGAATTAGTAACATAAATTTCCATCTTAAGAAAATAGAAAAAGAAAAGTAAACTAAACCAAAAGTAAATAAAAGTAAGAAATAACAAAGATTACAACAGAAATATATGAAATTGGGAATTAAAAAACAACAGAAAAAAATCAACAAAACCAAATTATTTTTTTAAAATGATGAACAATACTTACAAACCTTTATCTAGATGGACCAAGAAAAAAGGGAGAAGACCCAAATCACTAAAATCAGAAATAAAGCAAGGGAATTTTTACATTGTCATTATGTTTTTTTGTGGTGGTAAGATTTAGTTTCTTTCTCTTTCTTGTTTGCATTTTTGTTCTATCAGTCAGTTTTGTTTTTTCTTGTGTATTCATAGTAGTGATTATCATTTTTCAGATCCCATATGCAGGACTTCTTTGAGAATTTCTTGTAGAGATGGTCATGTGGTGATGAAATCCTGCAATTTTTGTTTTTCTGGAAAATGCACTATTTCTCCCTCATTTCTAAAGATTAGCCTTGCTGAGTATAATATTCTTTTATGGTAGTTTTTTCTTCTATTATTTTGAATATATCATCTCATATTCTTCTGTCCTGTAGAATTTCTGTTGAGAAGTCTACTGTTAGGCTGATAGGGGCTCCCACGTAGGCAACTTTAAGATTCTCTCTTTGCCTTTGAGCTTTGCCAATTTGACTGTAATGTATCATGGACAAAATCTTGTTGGGCTGAATCTATTTGGGGATCTTTTTGCTTCCTAGACTTGAAGGCCCATATCTCTCCCTATACCTGGGAGGTTTTCCATTATTATTTCATTGACTAGGTTTTCCACACCTCTTTTTGTTCTTCTCCCCTTTTGGAACACCCATGATTTNCCAAGGTATGTTCACTCCCTCTGCAAGTCCAATGCACCACTGTGTTCTTTCTTTCCTTTCTTCTTAAGTGGCTTTTAACAGTAGGTACCAATGTAAGCCAAAGAACAGGAAACTCAAAAAAATGTGTTAAAAGTTATATCAAACTAAAAAGCTTCCGTACAGCAAAAGAAACAATCAACAGAGTAAAAAGAAAACCAACAGAATGGTAGAAAATGTTTGCAAAACATGCATCTGACAAAGAATTAATATCCAGAATATACAAGGAACTGAAACAACTTTACAGCAAAAAAACAAATAACCCAATTAAAGAAGGGACAAAGACGCTGAATAGGCACCTCATTAAGGAAGATATATGAATGGCCAACAGACACGTGAAAAAATGCTCAACTTCACTCAGCATCTGGGAAATGCAAATCAAGACCACTTCGAGATCCCGTCTCATTCCAGTTAGAATGGCTAACATCCAAAAGACTGAGAATGATAAGTGCTGGACAGGTTGTGGAGAAAAAGGAACTCTCATACACTGTTGTGGGACTGCAAAATGGTGCAGCCTCTATAGAAAATGATATGGAGTTTCCATAAACAATTACAGATAGATCTACACTATGACTCAGCTATTCTACTGTTGGGAATATACCCAGATGAGTGGAAATCATCATGATGAAGGTATACCTGTACTCCAATGTTCATTGCAGCACTCTTTACAACAGCCAAGAGTTGGAACCAGCCCAAATGTCCATCATCAGATGAGTGGATATAGAAAATGTGGTATATCTACACAATGGAATACTACTCTGCTATAAAAAAGAATGCAATACTACCATTCAAAACAACATGGATGGGCTTACAGAAAATTATATTAGGAGAAACAAGTCAGGCAAGAAAGAGAAATACCACATGTTCTCAGATGAGTGTGGGAAATAAAAATAAATAAATAAATAAATAAACACATAAACAAATAAAGGGAGGGAAGAAGACACAACCATCACAAAAATTCCTTGGACTTTATAGGTCAAGTGAACAGATATGATGTGAGGGGGGGGAGAGGAATGGATAAAGGGGCATGAAAACCATCAACAATGTATACTGAAAAGTTAAAAGAAAAACAAACAAACAAACAAATAAATAAAAGGGGGAGAGGAATGGATAAAGGGGCATGAAAACCATCAACAATGTATACTGAAAAGTTAAAATAAAAACAAACAAACAAATAAATAAACAATTTTCAATGCTTTCTATAGCATATTGATCCTAATTTTACAAAAACAACTTTTTACTTCATGTAAATGTCAAAAATTAGTTGTCTATTCAGACACCTAGAAACTAAAGCAGTAAAAATGATGGAGAAAATGGTTGTGTGACTATGCCTAAATTATTAAAAAAAATAAAAGAACAAAAAACACAAAAACAAAAACCATAAAACTTCCCTCAACTTGCTCATTTAGCCCAACTTTCAAATTTCAAACTATTTGACATTTGGCTTTATAAGTACTTAAGTATAAATGCATGTCTGAACACAGCTGATTAAGTCTTTACCTTACCTGTATAAAGGGCGATGAAAAACAACTACATTGTATAATGTTGAATATAGTAATTATCATCATTTTTAAGACATTTTAACATCATTTTAAAAATATACAAGTATAGTTTTCCTCATGTTCACTGACTTTTTAATGATATAACTACTATTTTTATTTAACATAATACCTGTAGTTTTTTTTATTAGTTATGAATATTCAGGAAATACAAACCTGATTGTCACCCCTTGTGCCCAAGATTTGAAGGCCAGATCCATTCTGGCAGCTTACCCATTACCCCAAATTACATTTGTACCCCATATTCCTCACCCAATTATCCCCAACCTCCCTCACCCTTTTTCTCCCCCCCAACTCCACTTTGTATCCCAAGGTATGTTCACTCCCTCTGCAAGTCCAATGCACCACTGTGTTCTTTCTTTCCTTTCTTCTTTATCTCTTATCTCCCACTTATGAGTGAAGACATGCAGTATTTATCCCTCTGTGCTTTGCTTATTGATCATCCATGTTATTGCAAATGCGAGAGTTTGATTCTTTTTTATGGCAGAGTAGTATTCCATGGTGTATATATATCATACTTCCCTTATCCAATTATCCACTGATGGACATTTAAGTTGGTTCCATGTCTGGGCTGTTGTAAACAGAGCTGCAATGAACATGAGAGTCCAGGTATCCCTTCAACATGATAATTTCCATTCTTCTAAGTATATACCCAGAAGTGGGATTGCTGGATCATATGGAAGATCTATGTGTAGTTGTTTGAGAAACCTCCATACTGTTTTCCATAGTGGTTGTACTAATTTATGATCCCACCAACAGTGCAGGAGTGCTCCCTTCTCTCCACACTGTCATCATCATTTGCCTGATTTGAGAATCACATATTGCAAACAGGTAATGACAGTCAACTCTGTATTCTATAAATATGTAAATAAACTATTACAGTAAAATAAGTAAATTAATTAGTTGTTATTCAAAGAGTAAGCCTTAAACATCATCATAGTCATTTGTACACTTGCAAGTTGGGTATTTGTTCTCCCTAATAAATGTATTACTGCTTGAAATCAGTGAAACTAATACCTAGAAAAGTTAGGAGAGTGATAGATTTAATGCACTTCAATCTGTAATTTGATTGGAAATTAAATATTAAATTTAAAGTTTAAAGTTTTGTTTTAGAGTTAGTTGCTTAATTTACTGGTTATTTGTTTTAAACTTAATCTTCTAAGTACGTGTTTCTATGTTCTATGTTTATTTATATATATTTATATTTTATATTATATTTATATTTATATTTATATTTTTGGCCACAAAACAAGTCTTAATACACTTAAAAGACTAAGATCACAGAAAATATGTTCTCTGACCACAGTAACAGAAGGAAATTTAGAAAATTCACAAATGTGTGGAAATTAAACAATACTCTCCTAAATAAACAACTGGTAAAAAGCAAAATCACAGGGAAATTAGAAAATACTTTGAGGTAAAAATCAAAGCACGACATATCAAAATTTACAGGCTATAGAGCTCATGCAATGCTTAGAGGAAAATTTATACTTGTAAACACCTATATTAAAAATAAGAAAAATCTTGAATCAGTAATATAAACTTCTACCTTAAGAAAATAAAAAGGTACAAACTAAACCAAAAGCAAATATAAGTAACAAAGATTACAACAGAAATATATGAAATATGGAAATAAAAAACTTTCTTCATTTTTTTAAATTATTTTTTTTTTTCCTTTTTTTGTCCACCTGGGTTATTTCCAAAAGACTATCTTTAAAATCAGAAATTATTTCTCCTGTTTCTTACAGCCTGCCACTTAAGGTACTGTTTGTGTTTTTTATTTCATTAAGTGAATCTTTCAGTTCCGTAAAGTGCTGCTACATTCTTTTTCAAAGTATTAATCTCTTTGTAAATTTATTCCTTTGCATCTTAGATTTTTCTCTCATCTCATTATGTTGTCTGAGATTTCTTATATCTCAGTGAGTTTCCTTAAGATTGTTGCTCAGAATTCCTTTTCAGTCACTTTGTGGGTTTCCTGCCCATATGGCCCTGTATTTGAGAATTATTTTATTCTTTAGGTTGTGTCATATTTTCTTGAGTTTTCATATTTCTATTATCTCTACATAGATAGATATAGGGTAGAACAGTTGCTGCTTCTATTATTCTGGAGCAGGCTTTGAGGAGAAAGACATCCACTTCTTTTTCCAGTCTCCACTGTGACTCTCCTTATGTCAGTGCAATTGAGTGTCTGGTGGGCAGCCTGCACAGTGCCTATGGCTACTGCTGTGACATCGAGTCACTTTTGAAGCATCCATGGCTGTAGTGGTAGTTCTGGTGGGCCACCCACATAGAAGTGGTGCTTTTTGTGTGCTATATTGCCTGCTCTTGGGTGGAGGAGTCTGCCCTCAGCTCCTGCCTTGTTTTTTATATATCTGTCAGGTTACTTATATATTTCTGAGTTTTACCAAAAATGTCATTACTTCTTTTTTTTCTGGGTATTTAAATCATATTGATTTACAAAAAGCCCTTTATGCAATGATAAGAGATGATATATGTAATGAGCAGAATTGGAGATCTGGAGCTAGACTTTCTGGTTTGAATAGGTGGAACTGCTAGTGAGGGATTATCTGATTTTTGGGAAGTAACTTAATTTTTTGCGCTTTAGTTGCCTCATCTTCACAGTGGAGCTACTTTCTTGACAGAGTTATTATAAGAATTAAAGTAATTAATTTTCTTAAAATGTGGTGGAGATGCACAGCATATTTGAATGCTCACAAAAGTATTTATTTTTCATTTTGGTGAAAAAATAAACCTGATTTTTACAAGTTCATATATCATTTTTAATATAGTCCTTTTTATCATTCATATTTGATATTTTTTAATGAACATCCAAAAATTATACACTTTATTTTTTGAAATGCAAATTTTGTAATGGAAAGAAGTTTCTACATTTCACAAATACTTTGCCTTCCATATAAGTATAATATTTTACATTCCTACTTGAGTTTTAAATGTCTTATATGGTTGTCTATAAATACCATAAATCAAATATTAACAGGAGGGTTATGACTTGGAAAACAAGCACTTGGGGATCCTTATTTTGCACCTGTGCTAGTTTTAAAGCTTATTTATTTTTTGTGTAATATGTATTTATATTAACAGTGGGATTTCAATGATGTTTTCAGTGACAGAAGACACTTTTCATTCTAAATTAAGAATATTTAATACTAACAAAAAATATCTGATAGTTTTGTCACAGCTGGGAGGCAGTATTAAATAGTAATATTTCTTTCCTCATATATTGTTGAAAGGGACATTATATCTTCAGCATTATCCCTAACATTTATCATTATTTTAATATAATACATTAAAATTGTACTTCTTCAGCCTTGCGCATAGGAATCTGTGTGCTCACTTAAAGGAGACCAAGCATATTTGTACAGGTGGCCTAATTTCATGACCGTTAGTCACTTAGTAGCCATTTGGTTGTCAGATCAATTGTCATGTTTTAGCACTGCTAGTGTTCAACTAACCCTTATTTTACTTAATAATGGCCAAAAGGCACAAGAGTAGTGATGCCAGCATATTGTTACAATTGTTCTACCTTATTATTATTGTTGTTAATCTCTTATTGTGCCTAATGTATAAATTATTTTTTATCATAGGTATGTATAGGAAGAAGCATGGTATAAATTGGGTTCAGTACTATCTGCAGTTTTCAGGAATCCACTGGGGATCTTGGATTAATATATCCCCTGTGGATAAGGGGGGATTACCGTATACATAAAACTAAAGTATAACATAAATTAGAAAAGTGTGCAAACGATAAATTCATGAATCTTTTTTAACTGCTAACTTTGTAGATTTCAATAATCTAAAGTCTATTGCAAGACTTCAAAAGAGATATTTAATTAAATCTTTTTGTTCTAGGAAAACTAATCGAGAAATTCTACTTCATGTTTTGTTACCTCCTATATGTTTCTGTTTGGCACCTATCTCCTTTCTAATGTCACACTAAAAAGTAGATTTATTTAGCAAACTTTTAATTCAGGGTAGATTTATTTCCAAGGAAGAGTTCACAGGGTGAAGGTAAAGGAAAACTGGGAAATTGTTCAATCCAATTTGTGTACAGCAACATATAACTCTACCAGAAGTGGATCCAGCTGTGATAAATTTTTTGATATTGTTTTCCTGACAACTACATCAAGAAGATTAGTATTTCCCATATCCCTTTTCTAACTTCTTTAAGAGCCAATACTGTCTTTGAATACCAGACAGCAGGGGTGAATGGCTAAGATATTAACATTAATACAGAAACACAGCAGGAATTTTTTTCTCCAACCTGATTTAATTTCATGACACCTTTCCTCTCCTCTCCTCCCTATTCATTATACTATAGTAAAACATAGAGACTAACCTACCATTTCTCTAAAATCTAACATGATTCCACAACTTGTTTCCTTTAATTGAGTGTACTTCCCTTGCCAAAATATAATTTTAGGTCCAATTTGCTGCATCCCATTTTCACCTTGCTTTTAAATAAAATAATGGATAACTTATTCTCAAAATAACAATAGTAAAGATTATAGTAGTATTTACTTATTTAATTATCTGAAGGATAAAAAAAAACATGTAAAAAAATCAAAATTCCAAGACTATGTACATGTCATATTGGGTAGATAACTTACTTTTAGAGAACAGAATTTATGTTGAAGTAATAATTCTCTGAAGCTTAAAAGATATCAATAATATTTGCGATTAGAAAGATGATCCTTAATTGCTCTTCACCAAGCCTGTTTGCTCAAGACCATCTCTACAGTGTCTTGTCTTTCATGCACAAGACATTCTCAAAACACAGGGTATCTTTACTATTTATAGCAAAAACCAAAGCAGTGATAATATTGGATGAGAAGGAAAATTTCCTGTCTTCTTGTAAAAAGGAAACAAACTTTGGAAAACCTAATAAGTATAGCTGTCCGAAAAACAATTAATTCAGCAAAGAGAGATTGCTACAAATTTGCCCAGATGGAAGTAATCTGAGCTAAAATGGGTTTGAGTTAAAAAATAAGAAATACATACTCTTTAATCAACAATAAAAGTAGATCATCCTATAAAAAAGTAAAAATTATTTCAAAGAATTGCTTTCATATCAAAAAAATAACCAAAAATAAATCATATATTCTTTTGTTAAAAACAGTCTTCTTACGTATAATTTTGCATCTAATGTTTGATGAAATAGAACATTTTATTATCGAGATAATAAATAAAAATGTCATGGTAAAAAAACCATCTGCATGAACATGGGGCTTTGAATTTATCTGAAAAGCAATTTTTAATGGAAAATTTACACTCTCTTATATACAAAATTCATTTAAGGATAAAGCTTTCTGTAATTCCTTGAGTAAGTTAAAGGTTGTAGACATGACAATATATACAAACCCCAGTAGATATTCTATTCACATAGAAAATTAGGCTGCCCAAAATGTTAATGTGCAAGCCATGAGCCTATTTAAGTACCGGGGAGAAAAATAATGAAATAGAGTTAGAATTTGTTTAAAATAATTTGGAAGATTTGTATATATTTACACACACACACACACACATACAAAGATAATGTTAAGGAATTTAACATGTTTAATTCACGACAGATATCAATCTTGGTGCATACTTAATCTCTTTGAACTTTTTTTGGTTTTTACTGTCAGTTACTATAAATCAGTTAAGCCTTTTAAAGCAAACCAGAAGCGAATTCTCGGGTCACCTTTATTTTGTTGCTTCTCAAAGGAAGTATATAAAAAGGACATGTGCTGTTATTGAATGACTCTTTGTCCTTTATATTAAGCTTTTAAAGCAAACCAGAAGCGAATTCTCGGGTCACCTTTATTTTGTTGCTTCTCAAAGGAAATATATAAAAAGGACATGTGCTGTTATTGAATGACTCTGTGTCCTTTATATTAAATATACCTTTTAAATATTCAGTCACTTCCGTAGGTATTGTGGTCCTTACATTTTATTTGAGGAGTTATATGAACCTAATATGATTCTTATTTCATTAGAAATCTGACATTAGCACCTCAGAGACTTAACTTGACATAAAAACATTTTTCTTAAGTTAGAAAAAGTGAATTTCAGTACCTAGAAGTGAGCATTCACCTTGATTTAAAAAAATAAAGATAAAACAAGCTTTCACTTTCAATGTCTTTCTTCATTAGAGAATCAATTTTCACTTAGTCATTTTAAACTCATTTGAGGAAAACATAAGAGGATATTTTGAATCAGTTTAGTTCAGCTAAGAGTTTCCAAGCCTAATTTATAAAAGTACTGTATGTCAGATTTTCTGGACTAGAAAATAAGAGCAGTTAGTGATAATGGAATAGCCAGATATTTTTTTTTAAGGCAGACTTTTGAATAACTGTGTATTTTAAGCAGCACGAACACATCACAGTTAATATTAATGTTCTTTAAATAACATAAAATTCAAACAATTTATATTAAGTTTAAAAAAACAAACATGAATTTTGAGCAAAGAAATGGAACAAATTATGAACTAAAATTAAACTGTGTCATACAAAATGAAATAAAATAAACCAATTTTGTCTATTTTAACATTGCATATACTTAGCATTGATTGTATTGATTATTAATGAAACGAATCTCACATTACAATTAATAAATATTAATTATAACTTTAAACATCACACAGCCATCAATATTTTTATTATTCAGTGAGAAAAGCAATGACTCATTCATACTCATTACTCTTAACTCTGTGTAACACAAACTATGTATGAGTTTTACAAGCATAAACTGGATATCATAAACTTGTGTATGTGCAATCAATAATCTAAAGATGGAAAAACCTGACATTGAAAACAGCCTGCTAATTTTTCCTTCAGTAACTGATAATCTAAGAGTGTTAGAGTATTAAAATGGAAATATAAAGTGAAGTGGCCACTGAGCTGCTAGAGTGTGACTTTCTTGTATTCTAGGCAAATGGGTGATCCTCTATGGTTGTTGTCTTCCTTACCAGATAGACAATTTAATTGAACCAAATCCTTTCATCTCTCATGTAATTCTATAATTTTAAATGTAAAAAAATAAAGTTTACATAAACATGTTTATAGTAAGAGGTTGGATGAAACTGAATAGCAGGTAATTGATAACTCATTGAGAAACAGACACTTATTTCTACATCACCCCCATGATTTTACACTTAAACATATTGCCGCAAGTGGCCACAGAACATAAATAAAACCCCAGAGAAGATTATATTTTGTTCTCCTGGTGATTTCAGGATAAAAATAAATATGTTTAGTTATGAAAATAAAGAATGATATATTTTTGCATACTTGAATTTGTAACTGAAATAGGTACCTGCTACTCTTATGAGTTTGGATTTAAATAAGTGAAGGCACTGCATATCTAATAAGTAGACGAAGTTTGTTATCAAGAAGAATACATTGCATTTGTAATTAATAAAAATCTGATTAATAATAACTTTATATATAACTAAAAGTAAGAATCATAAATTATTCTTATGCTCATGTAGATATTTAAAAACACACATCGGGTTATATGGGTTTGTGTACCTCCCTCTAATCTGAAAACTTTCTCACACCAAAGTGCACCTCTGAACTGCGATGGGCCCCAGGTAACTTCCGAAATATCATGGTTCCCAGGTTGCTGCTTTTCATATGAATTTATTCAAGCAAGCCATCTTCAAACAGATTTTTGGGCTGATATCAATTTTAGGGCCCTCAAAGAATGACATGGTTAAAAGTGGCTCCAGCCTGTCAGTGACATTACCATTAATCGATAAATAGCATCCATTGGACTGACAGCCAGAGCTGGTCTAATGGAAAATAGGAGTAAGATAGTGACTTAGAACTCATCCCATTTGGATTTACCAGAGTTAACATAGATGATAGAATTAAATATCCATGTCTATAGCCATTTGCAGGTGTATTATATAATTTTAGACTTTTTTGTAAATTTCATTTTATTATAGCTATATCTTACTATGGTATCATATTTACATGCAGATTAATAAATATTTAATAGTAAAATGATTTCTCATTTTCATACTTTTATAATATAATTTCACATCATTAAATAGCTATATCTTACTATGGTATCATATTTACATGCAGATTAATAAATATTTAATAGTAAAATAATTTCTCATTTTCATACTTTTATAATATAATTTCACATCATTAAACATTGCTAAATTTATCTTCTTGAAGTGCAGTACTCTGGCAATAATTTTCTTTGTTGAAAGGATAATGATGTGTTTGTAATGGACTTATTTTTAGATTTACTTAAGTAAATTGCATGGTAGCATTAAGTTGACTTTTGTCTACTTGTGTTCCGCAATATTTAATCCTCAATCAAATATTTTAGGTAAACTATCACATAGTACTGACCTAATTTAAGTTGTTGGATAGCTAAAATAATAGCAAGGTTTAACTTTGAGGGCAAAAAAGATACGTATTTGAATAACTAAACATAAGATCACCAAGAATTTCATTTTATAGATTAAAAAAGTGAAGCACAGAGAAATAAAATAATTTATAAAAGTAGAAGGCCACATTATGGGAAAAATGGAACAAAGATACAGGTTGCTAAATTATTAATACAATCTTTACCAGCTCTTATTATCCAAATACAGTATATGAAAGAAACTATCACACATTATATATGCATATAAAATCTCTGCATTATAACTACTTATCAATGTTATTAACATGGATATTTTTCCTCCAGAGCATTTATTTGCAATTATAATCAATTAAAAAGTGACTAATTCTGTTCTTGTTTTCTTAAACTTTACTAATTTATAAGTATTTACTTCTGTCCAATACATTTTAGATACGTTTCTTATAGTTGGGAATTAATAAATAGCCACTGAATTAATTAAGTAAGTAACAAATGACAATATAAGAAAAAGTAATATGAACCTCTACATGCATCCCCCTTTAGCATTTTGTTACTGCACACTCTCCTACCTGCCACCCATCAATAATGTACTTGTCCATAGTCTAAAGAAATGCTTTCCTCACTGACATTAATGAATAATGTCTAATTAGGGAAGGGTTTAATGATGCTACTAAGGACTTATGCTTAATACTCCAATAGCTGGTTTTTTTGTTTGTTTGTTTGTTTGTTTTTTGCTTTGGAAATATTTTATTCATAAATTTCTTTCTCAATTAAAATATTTTGTTTATATATGTCTATTGTTTCTCTTCATTCAGATTTCTTCTAAAGTTTTAAATTATTGATTTAGGCCTCTTTTAAATTGCCATTTTTTTTTGAATTTGCAAGATTCTCTACATAAAACAGGTGCAGAAGAGATATTCATTAAACACATTTTAAGTTAGAAACAATAATGTTTATTCCTAAAATATTGAACAGACTGTGCATGTAAACTTACTATGCATCATTTTAAACATTTAACATTAAACATTTGATAATTATATCATTTAAATATTCTTAACTGTCAGCCCATATCAAACTTTGGGAACTTAATTTTTTGAGGGATTTAATTGTAATAATATGTATCTATTATTTCGAATAGATTTGTGTCCAGAGTCAATAACTGAAAACGTGGAAGAGAAAAATTATATCACAAAACAGTCAAGAGCATATAGCAAATTCCAAATTATGGAAACATAATTTTACAGAAAATTAGTTGTAAAGTAATCATTGAAATTAAATATGATTTGCTTACCTGAAATGGTATACAGCTTTACCATGTTTTCACTAATATTTTGAGTTTGCTATTTATACATTTTTATACAAGAATATGATAATATTTAATTTTAGTTTGTTCACTGACTAGTCAAGAACATAAACAAAAAAATAAATTTTATTATATTAATTGAGCACCAAGCTCCCCACTGACTAACAATAATTCGGGTTCATGTTCAATAACAAAAATTCTAATAAAATAGTTTCAGTCATTCATAATGACCATTTCTTTGTCAGTAAGGTGATATTTGAAATATCTAACTTGTATACTGTCTGTTTTATTAGTTCTAATAGTTTTGCAAATAAAATTTAAAATGTGCATGTTTTCAGTTAATCTTGCATAACATGCAATGTAGTAAAATGTAATGCAATTAATTAATGCAGGTAATTAATATTAAGTAGTTATAATCAAGATGTTTCACTGCATACAGAAAGTCTTATGTAGGAATGATATCATTCTGCAGTCAAACTGCTCTTTTATATATATATATATATATATAATTTTTATTTTAAATCATTTATATGATTTATGTAAATATTAGATTTAGATAAAAGTTGCAAAGATAGTTTAAATCTTTTTTGTATTAATTTCGCCTCATTTCTTCCATGTTATATCCTATATAAATGTGGTACACTGGTCAAAACAAGGAAATTTACAGTGGTACAATACCATTAGCTAAACTACAGACTTTATTCATATATAGTTAGGTTTAAAAGCTTGGTAGAAAGGATTAATCATTGATAATACTTGGTTATTTTACTACTACTGCTTGTTGATAATATTTTGAATTAATAACAATACCTTAAAAAAAAAAAAACTTTTTTTGGAGTGATAGTAAGTGGAATAATGTCCTGATCCCTCACACCTGTGAATATGTTACTTTACATGATAAAATGGGCTTTGCAGATGTCAGTAAGTTTAAGTTCAGATCTTGAGATGGGAAAATTATTCTGGGTGATCTGACTAGGCATTTATTAGTCAGGGTTCTCCAGAGAGACAGGATCAATAGGATATGTTACAAACATATAAGAAAGGATTTATTAGGATTGTTAGCTCACAATTGTGAAGAGAAGTCCCAGGAAGGCCATCTGAATGCCAGTAGCATGGTTTGGTCCAAGTCCACAGACCTCAAAACCAGGGAAGCTGATGGTGTCTTTGGTGTAAGTCCTGGAACCCAAAAGCTGAAGAGTCTCGAGCTCTGATGTCCACGGACAGGAGAGAAGAGTGTATCCCAGCTCCAGAGGACAGAGAAATTCACTTAGCTGAAGAGTCTCGAGCTCTGATGTCCACGGACAGGAGAGAAGAGTGTATCCCAGCTCCAGAGGACAGAGAAATTCCCTTTTTTTTTTTTTTTCCCCATTTTTTGTTCACTTGGGGGCCCCAGCTGATTGGATGGTTCCTACCCATATTGAAGAAGGATCATTCCTACCCAGTCCAGTCAGACCCTCATGCTAATCTCTTCTGGAAACACCCTCAGGGACACACCTAAAACAACAGCTTTACCAGGTTTCTTGCCATTCCTTCCTTAATCTAATCAAGTTGACACCTAGAATTAACCTTCACAAGGCCCAATACAAGTATAATCACATGGGTACTTATAAGAAGGAGGCAGGAATGTTAGTCAATGGAGATGGAACCATAAAAGCAGAGGCTGGAATGATGAACTCTGAAGAAGGGAAAAAGATCATGAGCCAAGTAATGCAGGCAACCACTAAACCCAGAAAGGGGAAGGAAAGCGTTCTCCCCTAGTGCCTCCAGACGGAATGCAGCCCTGTTGACTCATTTTAGATGTCTAACCTCCACAATTGCAAGATCCTAAATATGTGTTGTTAAAACCCCTACGTTTGTAATAGTATGTTACAGCAGATATAGAAAACTAATACAGCATCCTACAGAGACACTGTTTTAGGTAATCCTGCTGCCCCAGCTTCCCTACAAAGTAAAACTGTTCCCACTTCAGTCTGTTCTCTTGTGTTCCATCACGTTCTTGGCATTAAATATTGTCCATAATGCTGTCTTACAGAACTTCGTTGCCATATGAGAAATATGATAGTAATTATTTTCACACATACAGGATGTTTTTCTTACAACAAAGCCTTAATTGTCTATTTCTTCTTCCTGGAAAGCCTATTCGCTTTTCTTCTCCTTCCTAAATTGTATTCATTTTTAAGACCCAACTCAGCAGTCATGTCTTCTAAGCAACTTCTCTCCATTGGCATGGGAGCCTCCTTTGAGGGTTCATGAGATCTCCACCTCCTAGCCCAGCATCTGACTCAAACCTGTGAATATGTTACTTTACATGACAGAAGACATACAACAAATCTTCTTTTAAATAGAAATAAACAATAAAATTTTAGCTAGAATTTATAAAAACATATATATATATGTAATAGTAAAGAAAGCAGTTCTTTATACAATCAATATATTCCCCAAATTCTTGTGCTATAACTACTTTTCAGGTATCACACTGGCAATTAATCAAAATAATAACGTTGAGTACATTTATTCCAATACTTCTTGACAGATTCTGCCAACACTTTACACACTGAACTACCAACTGTGTGAAAATGTAATGTTTTTCATTTATTTATGTATTTACCCTGAGAGGTGCTAATTAGCATGGTGTATTACATAGGCATTCTTACAAATGAAATTGCAAGGACATGCAAATATTGCAGTTTTTGATGTTCTATAATGAGATGTCAGAAATGATTAATGGATTAATTCAAGTACTTTATTGACGGATACTAATTCATGATACAACAGACAAAAGAGAGCAAACCAAACTAAATATTAGTGGATTACTTATTAAAAGTTGTAATGCTGTATACTCTTTTAAAATCTAATACTAATTTCTAAGCCTGATCATTCTCTGTGTAGTTTTTAAAAGGTGATGTTTTTGCTTACCTTTTTCTAAATTCATGATATGGACATGAAATCCTCAATATGTAAATGTTTATTCCTGTTTTCTAGAATTCTAGATTTTCTAGCTAAAGAATTTAGACTTCTCTATATAGTTTTGCTTAAGTTTCTTTTTCTTAACAAAACCATTTCATAAATTTAGATTAAAAACACATTGCTTAAATAAATCTGCTTTTGAATTGCATACCTACTTCTTTGTGCATGTGTGTATTCATGTAACTCTGACTCCTTAGCTCTCCCCAGTTATATTGGAATTTACAATGTAAAAGAATCATCTTATCACTTGCTTTTCATAAATACTATATTAAATATGTAAATAGTATTAATTCTAATGCAATAGAAGATATATACTGTTAATATCAACAATTTTAATTTGGGGAACAAAAATCATAATAATAGGAAAATTCCTCATTTATTCAAGAGTAGAGCAGTGAAACAAATTTTTATGCCTTTACAAATTAGAGGAACTTAGTATTTGTAAAAATATGTAAATTCATAAATCCTGTACAGTCAAAATACAGTAAATTCACATGGGTTTGACAAAATAAAATTAAACTATTGATGACAATCAATACTATAATTATATCCTGAAAAGTGTATCAGACACAAGACCAAAGAGGAAGTCCGTTCTATAAAGTATCTCTACTCTCCTTTTATTCACTAGATTTCTTCAAATACATACATTAAAACAGAAATATACTTTTCATTAGAAATTAGTGTTTATGTTTTCCTTCCTATAGTTGGAAAAATAGCAATCAATTTAATTATAAAAATAAATATACCACCTTAATTTCAACAAACAAAAAGTTTCATTTGTTTAACTTAATATGACTAGATTGTTACATATTACTAAGTTTTACATACATTACTTGATTTACACACACATGCACGCATGCATACATATATGTATACACACATAGAAATATATATTCACACGGTATATTTGTAATATGAAAAAGACAAAGTATTTGGAAGAAGGAAATCTTTCCTTCACATTAGAAGGCTCTGGTTCTAACAGAAAGACATATTTGAACTGCTAATTTTTTTTAGAGCAAACAAAATAGTTTTCAAAAAGACAATGCAGTTGTAAAGTTTACTTTCTAAGTTACCCAACATTACAAAACAAAACAAAAAAAAATCTTGTGTTTTCTTCATCTTCCACAGAAGCGTAGAGGCAATTTAACTTTATTTCAGAACAAAGAACAAAAGTGGCGGAACTTATAGAAGCAGTCAACAAAAGCCCCATCTGGTGAAACCTGAGGATTACTGCTGTGAAGAAACACTTTTGATTGAAGTATTTATTAAGGTTTGTTTCAGAGGAATGTTGCCTGTGACAGAAGAAATTAAAAGCAGTCCTGGAAAAAGTCAGTGAATTTTTACAAAGACTAACAAACTTAGTTGCTAGGAAATCCACCATAAGTGATCGTGGTAAACAAAGAACTTTTTTTTAAAATTTATCATTTCTATATTTACCACCAATTTCATATAAAAGAAACTTGATACTTTCTACTGGTTTCAAAATGGAGACAAAATTTAGTTATGGCAATGAGAAAATTTAGCAAGACTGAATGAAGAAAAATTTTGATGACACAGCAAAAGCACACCTAGTCTCCAGATGTTGGTTTCTAAACACCATTTGCCACTAGAAGAAGTGGCTTATTCCTGGGCTGGGGCGAAAAAAAACACAAAATGAGCCTGCAACATCTTGTGGTGCTAGGAAGTAAGAAAATTCTTTTTTAAAAAAATTACTTGTCAAAAGAATAGATGTAACATTTGAAAGGAGCTATTATTAGTGGCCAAATTTGTTAAATTTTGAGCAGCAAAATAAGTTATGATAGTAGTTGATTTTATGACATAAAATAAATATCCATGAGTTCATACTTATACAAATAATCATATACATTTTCCAAAATGTTAGAGAAAGAGCTATTCTTCCTAACATCAACATTCTAACTAAAAATGCAGAAGGAGGGAGAAATAAAAAATCATCATTATGCAAACTTGACAACAATAATGGCTGTAGAAAAGATCCACTAGTAGATGCTAAAATAAATGTGCATGAGTGTGAGGAGAAATAGGATTGCAGTCTCAAAGTATCTCCCCAAAGGTTATATTTAAATAGAAAAAGGCACATAACAGCTTTATAATGAAGAGACCCTTTAGGCACCAAATTAACGAAATGATCAAAGTAAATGTATTCAGTAATAAGACAGATCCACATCCGGAAACCCTTGATATTCTAAACCCAAGAAGGACACACCACACTTTCTGTACTATTCTTGCCCAAAGTGCATAACCTCATTTCAATCATGAGAAAACATCAGACAAACCTAGACAGGAACATAATTCACAATAATTGATCAGACGTCTTCAAAAGTGTCAAGATCATGCAAGACAAGTAATATCTAGGAAATTTTCAAAGATTTGAAGAGATTAAAAAAAATACTATTTGCAGTGAGGGACCTTGCATAGGATCCTGGAAAAGTAGAACATCATTAATGGGAAAAAGTGTAACTTTTTACATGAGGTTTGTAGTTTAATTAATATTAGTTCCCTATCCTTGATAATTGTACTATATTTATCTAAGATATTAACTTTAGTAGAAGTGAAGTAATAGATGTAAGAGAACTCCACTTACTATTTTAAGTTGTTTTTAATTCTAAATGTTTTCAAAAAAATGAAAATTCTATGATAGCAATCAAATTTCAAAGATCTATAGAATTCCCAGATAGACAATCAGACCTTCACACAATAAATTTTAGGCAAAAATATCACTCTTCCCCCACACACCTCCCCCATAGAATTTATCAAAGGGAAAAAATAAGTGTGCTCTTTTAAATATGGCAGTAGCTCTCAAAATGTGGTCTGAGGAACCCTGAGGATTCCTGAGACTCTTTTAAGTATCAGAGATAAGATTTTCCCTCTCCTTTCTTATTTCCTAAAAAGCATACAGTGAAGTTTACCAGAGGTTACATAAAATGTGAATTCCCAAAAGATTAGATACAGGAGCAGATATAACAATCCAGCTGTCCTCTAATAAAGTTAGTCATTAAGGAGATTTGAAAAACTAAAATAGAATGAGCCTACTTTTTGTATTATTTGTATTAATTTGTAAATTATAGTTATTTTTTTCTAAAATGCTATTTAGTTAGCATACAATGGATTTTTTTTACTGATATTTTTAGATGAATAAATAAATGGCTTTAGTTTGCTTGGTTTTATTTTCTAATACAGTAAATATTGAGTTATGTAATTCAACTAAATTAAAGCCTGTTGGGATTCTCAATCATTTTTAAGAGTTCAAAGGGATTCTGAGACCAGAGAATTTGAGAACTACTGACATGTCATAGCATATACACCAGTGAATATAATCCTAGCCGTACCTAAGAATCACCTGGGGAACTTTTAGAAAACTCCCACAAAAGAAACACCTAAGGAACTGTCGGGCCTTAAAAACTAATGCCACCTTAAGTGACATTACAAGCGGCGCCATTATGGGCCCACAAGGGCGTATTAATGTGGCAGCCTAAGAGGGAGCCAGGAGGAAGTAGGGTGGGGGTGTCTGCGGGAACCTTGCCTTAGCCCTTATTGGCCAAATATGCGCTTCCGCGCTCGTGAACCCTGCGTGATTGCAATAGCTAGGCATTGAGACAGGATGCATGCTCTTGTAACCTTTAAGCTGATTGGAGGATGTAAAAACCTCCCTTCCCCATTTGCCTTTAAAAGCAAGTGCTCGTGTGATAATAAATGGAACTGCTGGACAGAACCCCCGCCGCATCTGAGTGTCCTTTAACCGGGCTGGTTGGGGCCGGCTGTGCTCACCTCTCTTCACGGCTCTCTTCCCCCATCTCCTCCCAACGGAGACCAGAGGGACAGAGGAATCCGGGCAATTCGCTTGCTCACCAAAAGGGACACCTAGGGAAAGACTGATAATGAGGCTAGGGCTATTCAGGTAGGCCGGCGGCTGACCCGACAAGGAACTGTAAAAAAACCTGTAGATAGGATCCATCCACATGACTGATTTAACTGGACTGGGGTTGAGCTTGGGTGTCAGTTTGTTTAAAAGCTCCTCATGTTATTTTAGTAATTTTTTTTTGAACATACATATTTATCTTTGAAATTTATCTCTGAAAATACATATGTTCAATTTTATTTTTCTTTTTACATTTGTATAAGCTAAATATGCTCAATGCTACTGCTAGTTGCCTAAGCATAGTCAAAGCAGACAAACATCAATTTTAGTTTCTACACCCCATTTTACTCACAGCTGAGCAGAAGTCTTTGCAGAAAACTTTAAAAATATAAAATGTAGGATAGAAGACACTGTAGGAAAAAAACTGAATTTTGAAGAGAATGCATATTTTAAATCATGATGCTGAGCAGGAATAACAATAGTGACAAGAGAGGTGGATAAAATAGAGAATCAATTCCATATTCTGACCCGAGGATAACTGAGATCACTGAAGAGACTGAGCAATGTCTTAACATGGTCTTTATGGGTAATGGTTGATACATTGGATAAATTTGAACATGCTTGAAGTTTTCCCCCAGTAATCTTTGCAATGCTTCTAAAATGAAAAAAAAATTCTGAAGTTTCATCTTCTATATTGTTATCTGAAGATTCATGCCACTTGAAAATAAAATGTGAAATAGAGCTTTAAAAAACAGTTGGGTTATATGGTGAACTTAAAAAAAAATGAGATATAGCCCAAACAAGTATATATTTTGAATATTTATTATACTATATACCTATTATTAATTTATCTTGCTATTTTTTAGCTACATATTAATTGCCTTTTTATCCTGGACTTATATTTACATTTAAGTTGCACTCACATCTCTACCCAAAATAGAGAGTTAAAAAAACTTTCAAAATAATATTTTGCCATAAATTACACTCTGAATTAAGGGCTTTTATGATTTAATATTTTTTCCCAAAAAGCATGTGTTGGAAACTTAATCCCCAATGCACCTATTTTGGGAGGTGAGGTCTGTGGGAGGTGATTAGGCCATGAGGGCTCTTCCTTTATAAATGGATCAATGCTGTTATTACAGGAGTGGGTTTATTGTGGGAGTGGATTACTTGTAAAAGAATGAGTTTAAGCCCCCCTACTACACTCCCCTCACTCCTCTCTCTTCCCTTCCACCATAGGATGACACAAAATGAAGGCTGTCACCAGATGTTGGTCCCTTGATCTTACACTTTCCAGCCTCCAGAACTATGAGCCAGTAAGTTTCTATTCATTATAAATTACCCAGTCTGTGGTATTCTGTTAGAGCAGCACAAAATGGACTAAGACAAAGAACATAACACCCCCTTCCACTTGACAAATTTTAATATAAGATATTAATAAGAATACAAAAATTGTAAAAATTTTTATGTCTCTCCTGTTTTACTAGGTTAACTTTAAACATTAGAGACTATCTTAAAATGCAGATCTTTTTTCACATGACTTGTTAGTATTCTCAGAGCAAACTTCTATTTGGATAATGTATATTATTTTCGTATGGGATTCATAATAAAAATGAACATGAAAAATTATTTGAATCACCAGACTCATTTCTTCATAAAAGGTGTGTCTG
>NW_007733869.1:0-806 GCF_000696425.1 Galeopterus variegatus
CTTCACAAGAATTAACTCAAAATGGACAACAGACCTAAATGTACATAATTCAAAACTAAAATTTTTAGAAGGTAACATGGGAGAAAACATAGATGACCTTGAGTATGCCGATGACTTTTAAGATAGAAAACCAAAGTCATGATACATAAAATATATAATCAATAAGTTAGAGTACATGAACTCATAGCTCAACAGGAAGAAACAACCCTATTAAAAAGTGGTCCAAAAACCTTAACAGATGTTTCATCAAAGAAGATATACAAACAGCAAGTAAGCATAAGTAAAGATGATCCCCATAATAGGTCATCAGGGAAATGAAAATGAAAACAACAGTGAGATACCACTACACACTTATTAGAATGGCCAAAATCTGGAACACTGACAACACCAAATGAGGCAAGGATGTGGAGCAACACAAACTCTCATTCATTGCTGGTGGGAATGCAAAATGGTATAGCCACTTTGGAAGACAGTTTGTCAGTTTCTAACAAACCTAAGCATACCCTTACCATGTGTTCTAGAAAATTTACCCAAAGGAGTTGAGAACTCAGACCCACACAAAAACCTGCACATGGATGTTTATGGCAGCTTTATTCATAATTGCCAAAGCTTGGAATCAACGAAGATGTTCTTCAGTAGGTGAATGGAGTAAATAAACTGGTACAGCCAGACAATGGAATTTTATTCAGCACTACAAAACCAATGAGCTTTCAAGCCATGAAATGACATGAAGGAAACATAAATGCATATTTGCAAGTGAAAGAAGCCAATCTGAAAGGGCTGCATACAATATTATTTCAACTATA
>NW_007733869.1:4521-5701 GCF_000696425.1 Galeopterus variegatus
GTCCTGGGAAACAGCCTTGGATGGCTCTGGGTGAAGATCTAAACAAAGTAACTGTGTGAAGGGCTTGATCTATGATTATCTCAGGAATATCAGGAAAAGGAGAAAATTCATATTCAGAAGAAGAGTTCAGCGGGTCTCCATGGTTTGATTCCAGAGGGCCAAAGGGCAGCTGAACAGGTAAGCTAAATTCTCTCTGCCCCTAAGGCTTGAAGAACACAGGGCAACAGAGGAGTGGAGCATTGCCTCCAGATGCCCTGAGAGACTGACGTGCTACATGCTAATGTACCACTGCCTGCAAGACTAAAGACCATAGCATCATCCACCATTGACAGGCTGGGCTTCCAGTATCGAAGGAATTTCACCAAATTGAACAGAACCCCCTTGAATATCTAAAGAAACGTAACAATATATCTAAGGAGGGGGGCAGTAGCAATGACAGAGAGAGTGAGAGAGAAAGAGGGAGAGACAGACAGAGAGAGAGACAGAAAGAAAGAGAGAGTGGGAGAGAGAAAAAACAGTTAGGAAAGATGCCCTAATGAAAAAGAGCTGCTTGAGATGACATAAAACAACCTGACCAAATAACAACAACAAATACTTGAAACATTCAGCAACAAAATAATAACTTACTTCTAGAACTACAAACACAATTTTTGAACATAAAGAAAATCAGAAGACTATGGATTGGGGAGTGAAGTTTTAAATTAATGGCTTGGAATTTCAGGAGAAAGAATGTTTCAAGCCACAGAACAAAAATGCAAAAAGAGAGTATATCAGCAGATTCAATTTCACCTGTTGCAAAATATTTATTTTCTCTAATTATAAACCATAAAAATAAAAATAATGCTAATACTGTGTTTCTCCAAATCTTCACTACTTAGAAATTAAAGGCAGCATTGAAGAAAACTCAGAGAGAAGAGTAAATCAAAGTTGGTATTACATTTCTAAAAAATTAATGAAACGTTTACACCAAAATGAATGAAAACCAACAAAAGCTGTACTTAAAAACAAAAACATAGCCATGATTACCCTAACTATTAAAAAAGAAAGTTTAAAAAATAATGATATTAGAAAAACTAAAACAAAAGTACACAAAAAAGAATCAATAAAGATAAAAGTTAAAATTAATTAGTAAAGAAAAATCTTAGAAATAAAAAATGAATCTCAAATCTGATTCTAATAA
>NW_007733869.1:7198-9174 GCF_000696425.1 Galeopterus variegatus
GAATGAATAAAGAGATCAATGAAAAAGAATAAAGATTCTACAGATTGCAGAATACATAAATATTTAATGCATAGCATAGGCAGTATCAATTCTGTGGGGGGAAATATGGTTTATTTAATAAACATTTCTGGGTACTATTTCAGGATGATACTAAGTTGAACTACTTCCTGCCATATGCAAAATAAATTTCAGATGAATTAAAGAATAACAATTTTAGAAGTAAATCTTGGAAGCTACATGAAAAAGCTAGGGATGGAAGAGATTTTCTTACGAAAAATGCATAAGCTGTAAAAGAAATTAACAGAGAATTCTTGCTACAAAATTTATAATGACAATGATAAATTAAAGGCCAAAATCCAATAAAGAATGGTTAATAAACTGACAAAAAGACAAAATGCAATAGAAACCTGTACTGGAGAAAAATACAAATAATCATGCTAGAGAAAATGCAAAGTCCAATATATATAAAAGTATGATGAAACTCATTATTATTCAGGGGAGGCACATGAAAGTAACAATAACATACCATTTCATACCATTCAGACTGGGAATAATATGTATTACTAGGGGGAATGTTGGGTGAAACATACTCTCATCTATTGTTTATAGAAATGAACATTCTTATAGCTTTTTTTGTGGTGAGGAGCCTCTAGCACTATTTCAGTTCAAGAGACGCATATACTTAGACTTGGTAATGCCACTCCTGTAAATCTATCCCATAGAAATTAAGGTGCCAATTCATTAGGATAGATGTTCAGGATGTTGACTGTATAATTGTAAAAAGAATGCCATAGAGGATCAGTTGGATTAATTATGGCACATGANTTCAGACTGGGAATAATATGTATTACTAGGGGGAATGTTGGGTGAAACATACTCTCATCTACTGTTTATAGAAATGAACATTCTTATAGCTTTTTTTGTGGTGAGGAGCCTCTAGCACTATTTCAGTTCAAGAGACGCAAATACTTAGACTTGGTAATGCCACTCCTGTAAATCTATCCCATAGAAATTAAGGTGCCAATTCATTAGGATAGATGTTCAGGATGCTGACTGTATAATTGTAAAAAGAATGCCATAGAGGATCAGTTGGATTAATTATGGCACATGAGCAACATGGAATATGAGGCTGTCATTTAAAAGATTTAATTAGCATAGTTGACTTGAAGAGCCTCATAAAGTAGTGTTGAGCAATAAAAGTAAGATGCAAATAAATGCATATAAATATTATACTTGCAAAAAGCTAATAAAGCCTCTTATATATATGGGTAATTACATAAGAAAATTTTGGTAGGTTACCGTCTGAGAGTCGGCATGAAATGGCTGAACAGTTATAGGATTTAGTGAGAGGAAGTTAAAATAAAGATAGTAGTGAAAAAATCCACAATTTGCTTCCACTTCAGTAATATCATGCCTGTGTAAATGATACATGCATGAAAAATGATACATGCATGTGGAATTAGATCTACCTGTGCTTGTCAGATGATCATGATACTGTTAAGTGAAAAAAGAGAACTGCAAAGTAATGTGCATAATAGAATTTTGTTTTGGTTAAAAAGAAAGTAGAAACAAAAATTTAAATATGTGTAGGTTTGTAACAAGTATAAGAAAAATATGGAAAGATGTGCCCAGGCTTGTTAATATTTTTACTTCAATGGAATGAGAACAGAGGTTGGCAGTTTGGAAGGCAGGTAGAAATGAATAACTTTGCATTTAAAAATACTATTTTGTTTCCCTACTGAAAAACAAATAAAAACAAATTTTAGGAAGGCAGTACATATATATATATATATATATATGTATACACAAGTATAGAAAATTGAGGTAAGAAGAAAGCTATATTGAGGAGATCCAATCAAGATGGTGGAATAGACGGTTCCCCGCATCACTCTCTCCCACAAATCAAACAATTTACAACTGTAATAATGTAACATCAGCCAAGCTGGGGCTGCTGGAGCTCAGCGGAAGAGGAGGAG
>NW_007733869.1:10638-12220 GCF_000696425.1 Galeopterus variegatus
CCCCACTCCCACTTCCAGGCAAACTGCACCAGTGCCTCAGGGCCAGCCTGGGGACCTGAAGTATGGAGAAGAAGACTGGACCCCCCTCCCACAACCAGGCACACCACGCCAGCACCTTGGGGCCTGCCCGGGAACCTGAGACAAGGAGAAGGGGAACAGACCTCTCTCCCACAACCAGGCACACTGAGACAGCACTTTAGGGCCCACCTGGGGAATGGAGGCATGGAGAAGGGGACTGGACCCCTCTCCCACAACCAGGCACACCACGCCTGCACCTTGGGGCCCGCCCAGGGACCGAGGACATGGAGAAGGGGACCAGACCTCTCTCCCACAACCAGGCCCAGCATGGCAGCAACTCAGAGCCCACCCAGGGAACCAGGGCAAGGAGAAGGGGAATGGTCCTCTCTCCCAAACCAGGCACACCAAGCCAGCGCCTCAGGACCTGCCCACTGTCCCAGGGCATGGAGAAAGGGACTAGACCTCTGTCCCACAACCAGGCACACTGAGCCAGCACTTCAGGGCCCACCTGGGGACCTGAGGCATGGAGAAGGGGACTGGATCTCTCTCTCACAACCAGGTACACCTAGCCAGCGCCTCGGGGCCCACCCACAGTCCTAGGGCATGGAGAAGGGGACTGGACCACCCTCCCACAACCAGGCACACTGCACCTGTACCTTGGGGCCCACCCAGGGACACAGGACATGGAGAAGGGGACTGGACCCCTCTCCCACAACCAGGCACATGGCGTCAGTGCCTTGGGCCCTGCCCAGGGACCAGAGGCATAGAGAAGGGGACCAAACACATCCCACAACCAGGCATACCNCTTCCTGTGTACAATTAAATGTGTACACAAAATTTATATGTGCCATTTTGCATTATCAGAGTTCATATATTTTCCTTTATGTTTTGTGCTTAATAAAACATTGTAAGATTTTATATCATAATTTATTGATTTCTTATATTTTTCTCATTTTTAAACAGTTACATTATTTGATTGTTTTTGTAGTTCTAACCATCTCCTTGGACCTAATGTCTGCATTTAAAAAATGTGCATTCTCTACGTATCATTGAAATTCTGAACTTCTACAGGGCTCAATAGCCTAAAAAAATTAAATAACACAAATTTTATCTTTTGACGATTTCCCAAGAACAGCTGCTCATGCCTCACTCCTGGTCACTTTTCTCTCCTTTTAAAATTAGAAATTGGTTAGATTAGAAAAGAATCTCTGTATTCCCGTTCCAGTTACATTATATATTCCCTCTTTTAGACAATAAGGAATCTTTGAATATTAACTGTTCAAAATCCCTAAACAAAAAAGACCCCAGCACATTTCAATGAGTTATATGACATCTTTGATTTCACATAATTGTTTTCCCTAAAAATAAATTTCTGGAAATGGAATTCCTCACCCCAAGCTACAGAATTTTTTAAGGTACTGGATAAGCATTGTCAAATGGAATTCTAGTAAGTTTGTGCCAATTAACCCTCCTGATAGAAGTCTAAGATGAAAATGCCTCTCTCAAATCATCATCATTATTATTTACAAATCTTTGTTAATTTGGAAGATTAAAGCAAAAAAAA
>NW_007733869.1:13106-15085 GCF_000696425.1 Galeopterus variegatus
AAAAAAAAGTAGTTCATTAACTACATTTCTTTGATTGAGTGAAGTTCCATACTTTTCATATATTAAATGATCATTTGCATATTTTATTTTATGCATTTTATATTCATGTTTCTCACCCTTTTTTTGTTTTTAATTCTTATTTGTTGAAACGTAGTTGATTGTGTATATCTGCAGGGTACTGAATTGAATATCAATACCTGTGTGCAATATGTGATGCTCAAATCAGAATAATTACTATATTCAACATTATACAATGTAATCATTTTTTTGTGGTCCTTTACTAATTCTGCCCTTTCTCCCTTACTCTTTCCCTTTCCTACCTCTGGTAACCTCAGTTCTGTTCTCTCCTTTAGAAAGCTCAATGTACTATTGTGATTGTTGTATCTTTCTTTTTTTATTTATTTGTTTATTTTTTTAAGCTCCCACTTATGAGTGAAGACATGCAGCATTTCTCTTTCTGTGCCTGGCTTATTTCACTTTACATAATTTTCCCTAAGTTCATCCATTTTGCTGTGAAAGGCAATATTTCATTTCTTTTTATGGCAGAGTAGTACTCCAGTGTGTAAACATAACCACATTTTCCTTATCTAGTCATCTGATGATGGACATTTAGGTTGGTTCCAACTCTTGTCTATTGCAAATAGAGCTGTGATAAACATGGGAGTATACAGGTATCCCTTTGACATAATCATTTCCATTCCTTTGGGTTTATATCCAGCAGTGGAATTGCTGGATCATATGGCAGTTCTATCTGTAGTTATCTGAGGAAACTCCATACCTTTTTTCACAATGACTGCACCAACAGTCATTTGCAGTCCCACCAACAGTATAGGAGGATTCTCCTTTCTCTGCATCCTCACCAACATTTGTTATTCTCTGTCTTTTTGATAATAGCTAGTCTAACTGGAGTGAGATGATATCTCAATGTGGTTTTGATTTGCATTTCCTTGATACTGAGTGGTTAGCATTTTTTCATGTGTCTGTTGGCCATTTGTATATTTTCCTTTGAGAAATGCCTATTGAGCTCCTTTGCCCATTTTTCTTTCTTTCTTTCTTTTTTACTGTTAAGTTGTTTGAGTTTCTTATATATTTGAATATTAATCCTTTGTTGGATGCATAGTTTGCAAATATTTTCCCCTGTGTAGGTTGTCTTTTTTCTCTGTTGTTTCTTTTGCTGTGCAGAAGGTGTATAGTTCATATAATCCCATTCGTTTATTTTTTTCCTTTTGTTACATGTACTTTTGGGGTCATATTCATAAAGTCTTTGTCCATTCCAACTTCCTGAAGTGTTTCCCCTGTGTTTTCTTTTAGTAGTTTTACAGTTTCAGGTCTTCTAATTAAGTCTTTAATCAATTTTGAGTTGATTTTGGTGTATCATGAGAGATACAGGTCTAGTTTCATTCTTTACATATGGATGTCCTGTTTTCCCATCACCATTTATTGAAGAAGCAGTCTTTTCTTGGTGTTTCTGTCAAAGATCAGTTAGCTTTAAGTATGTGGGATGAATTCTGGGTTCTCTACTCTGTTCTTGGTCTGAGTGTCTGTTTTTATGCCAGCACCATGCTGTTTTTGTTACTATAGCTTTGTAGTATAATTTGAAATCAAGTAGTGTTATGCCTCTGGCTTTATTATTATTATTATTATTTTTCTCGGGATTGCTTTGGCTATTCCTGTTTTTTTTGTTGTTCTAGATGAATGTTAGGATTGTTTTTCTATTTCTGAGAAGAATGCCATTGGTAATTTGTATTTGGATATTTGTACTGTTTCGTTCTTATTTTTGTTTTTTTCCTATATACCTTAGAAACGAATAATATATTTACATGTAAAAATTGACCTTTCTGAATATAATTACCATGAGATTATTTTAATATTAATGAAAGTAAATTAACAGGGTAATTGGCCATAAAATGACATTACTCTGTTTGTTAGAAAAGTCCTCTAAACTCCTTTAAAATTCAACTCCAGCAAGAACAACTTGG
>NW_007733869.1:15284-16428 GCF_000696425.1 Galeopterus variegatus
TATGCCTCTGGCTTTATTATTATTATTATTATTTTTCTCGGGATTGCTTTGGCTATTCCTGGTTTTTTTGTTGTTCTAGATGAATGTTAGGATTGTTTTTCTATTTCTGAGAAGAATGCCATTGGTAATTTGTATTTGGATATTTGTACTGTTTTGTTCTTATTTTTGTTTTTTTCCTATATACCTTAGAAATGAATAATATATTTACATGTAAAAATTGACCTTTCTGAATATAATTACCATGAGATTATTTTAATATTAACGAAAGTAAATTAACAGGGTAATTGGCCATAAAATGACATTACCCTGTTTGTTAGAAAAGTCCTCTAAACTCCTTTAAAATTCAACTCCAGCAAGAACAACTTGGAATTTTCTTTCAAAAGCAATAAATCCTCCCATGTAATTAAGATACAATTATTATCCTTAAAGAATTTATATTTAAACAAAAAGATGTTTGCTCAGACTGTATGCTCAAGAGGAGCTTATAATATTACCAAATAGTGTCTTCCTCCCAGTTCCAATGTTGAAAGCTAGTACTCCATTGTGAAAATAACATTACATTTGTAGTTAAAAACGAACCAAAGTGCTGACTATGTTTATATCAAGCTGTGTGATTTAGAGAAGTCATTTGCTCTAATATGAACCTTGATTTTCTCATTTATTAAATTATAAAGTTGTATAACATTGGTATTCTCTTTCACTTATCCTGCTTTGTCTTCATACCACTTTTGTACAAGAATAACTTACTGTGTTTAATTACCTGTTTACTGTCTCTGTCCTTCCCGTGAGAATGTCAGATCCACGAGAGTAGAGATTTGGGTTACCACTTCTCCCTAACCCTGGAACACTGCTAGCACATAGTGACCACTCCATTAAAACTTGTCTAAAAAATTGGCCGCCTATTGTGTACTAAGTGCTAAGGATTTCATGACGAATACAACTCATGCTACTAAGGAATTTATAATCCAGTGGATGAATTTCTGAGTGAAAGTGCCAAAATGATCTTTTCAGAGGAGAGTATATATTCCACCTCCAAATAAGAAATTAGGATTTAAAAATGGAAATAATACATAAAATATACAAGTAATCTGAAAAAATATATTAACTCTAATAACTTGTGCCATGCCTTATTTGAAAAAAAAAA
>NW_007733869.1:17283-35780 GCF_000696425.1 Galeopterus variegatus
GAACCAGTTATATGCTTAAGTGATACCTATGGCAAGAAATTTATTATATTTGGTCACATACTATATAAACATCAGACATAACTATAAATTATACTCAGGAAGAATGCGCTTACGTTTTACATCTTAGAATAAAAATGTGAATAATCGAGTAAATAACATCATGAACAGAATCCAGCCAAGCATACCAATTTTACCTTAAGAATTTAAATAAGTTTAGCCGGTATTACTTAGACAACGAGCACAAACAAAAAGATTTTACAAGTTACTTCACTTTGCTTTCATTAAATTTTTGTTTCTGAGATTGTTCTTGAGTGAATATAATTTACAACTAATTGTAGGAAACATCTAGCATAGTCCCAGATACATAGGCAGAGGCTTTAGTTTTACAGGTCCACTTGAATAATGAAGTCTGCCAGACACGCCTTGAAGGAAGAGGTCACAAAAGCTTGTCTGAACTTGAAAACCTTGATTACAACACTTTGCTTTATTAAAAACCCAATTACAGCATCCTCAAAGCATGTCTTTTCAATTCTGTGGTTGAATTTTTTCTTGTTGTTTTATTGTTCATTCTTAGGGGCATTGTCTGGCTTTTAAAAATGACTTGATTCTGGTCTCTGATGGAGAAAAATATCTATTCCTTCCTGGGGCAGAATTCCTCATACATTAGAGACAAAGTACCAAAAGGTCATTTTATGAGGAGTAGTCTTTAAGAGTTTCCTGATTTGTAATCTGTGGTGATTTCCAGTCTCTTGTTTCTCCTCCAGAAGAATTTGGGTACTGTTTTGTTAAAAAAAAAAAAAAAATCTTAGAGCTTTCACATATGTGGTAATATTTCACTGTGATTTTTCTAACTTTAATAACTTAGTAGTTTCCGTTATTTTAGAGTCCCCCTCCCCAGGACATTATTATTATTATTATTTTTCCCCAGGACATTATTTTATTGAAACAAAATCCTAGATCTTTGAAATTCAGCTATAGCCCATGTGATGTTTATAACTCATTGCAGTGTGTTAAGTCACCTTATCAAAACTGTTTGATTTGTTGAATTGTACATTCCTTCATTTTCCAGAAGAGTATACAATGTAACCTTAATGGGAGTAGAGAGATTCTTTCCCAGTCTAATCAATGTATAATTTTAGGGGACAAGGGAAAAAAAGTGACCAAGAGTTAGGTATGACCAGAAGTTCCTGGGTAATTTTCAAAAGATGAAATTTATTTTAGTTTAGTTTTTAAGGTCATTGAGCTTCATAGAAGTCTAGCATTTCAATAATATATAAAGAATGCATTTTTCTTTAAACTAGTCTCTCCACTGACCAGAGCTCTCAAATTCTCTTGAATCTTTATGTATTGTTAGTACAATTAGTGGGAATGGATTTATATTTTAGTTCCTTATCTATTATTTCCATAATGTAAGTGTACAGTTCAATTGGTTTTCATTTCAGTCCATTATTGAGTGGTATTGCAACAATTTAAATGTAAAACTCTTCAACTACAAAGCAACAAGAGGCAATCGCAGCAATTAAAAGGAAAAAATATTGATATATACAATAACTTGGATGGATTTCAAAGGTATTATGTTGAGTGAAAACAGCCAATCTCAAAATTTCACATATTGTATTATACCATTTATATAACCTTCTCAAAATGACAAAATTTTATATAAAGATGGAAAACAGAGTAGTGCCTGTTAGGGGTTTAGAGGCTGTCTGATAAAGTGTGGGTATAACTAAGGAGGGGTAGCAGGAGAGAGATTTTTATGGTGATAGAATAGTTCTGGGTCTTATGTATGGTGGTAATATGAATCTACACATTTGATACAATGGCATAGTAATATGCCACCACATTTTACTAAAGCTAATTTTCTGGTTGTGATATTGTGTTATAGTTATGTAAAATGCATCTCTCAGGGTAATCGGGTGAAGGGTACATGGTACTTCTTTGTATTATTTTGCAACATCTTGTGAATCTATTATTTCAAAACTAGGAGAGGTGCACCATTTATTAGCAAATAACCCAAAGTCCTTTAATCACTTGAAACTGTCCCAAGTGAATTTCACTTTTAATTTAGGGTAGATTTTTAAAATATTCTGTCATATATATCAGAGACACCAAATAAAAGCAAATTTAAGGTCTTGATGTCTGTCTTTCATAAAATAATAAAAAAGTCTTTCGTGTTCAGTCACCTCCCCTGCATATTATATTTTAGTAAGAGATTAAAACTTTCAAATGTAAAGCAAAATCAGAAGCAAGGAAACTGATTCTAATAAATGCACGAGCCAAAATGATGTAAGGAGGTGTCAGAGTGAGAAGGAAGAGAAGTATTATAGTAGTTTCATGAATTTTTATCAGGTTTTTCTTTATAGACATAAAAATTCCCTTTGAGTCTTACTTGGTAAAAAGGGATTCAGCAATAAATCTTCTGTTTTAAAGCCCCCATAGAGACTGAGGATTTAAAATTGAGAATGTGATATTATATTTTACACAGGGTAATATTATAGAAATGGCATGGGTCTTTGACCAGCAGAACTATGTTCAGTTTCTGGCTGTGTGATTTGCTAGCTCAGCAACTCCACGGGTTACAGTGTGATAGCATAGAAGCCACTTTGTAGTGGGTTTAGGGGTGTAGAGACAAAAGAAAATGGAGTCAGAGGAATAGTTAATCCTTGTTTACGGAAATCAAGTGTGAAAAGAAATTGAAAATATGGGAGTGGTCAGATATCTAAGGAGTTCAAATTGTATGTGAATCCACATAATCTGCTGGAATTGGCAAATGCATGGCAATTGTAATTTTGATAAAAGTGATTTGAGTTTAGTGGTGGTAACAGGTGAGGAATAAATAAGAGATAAAAAAGTGGGAAATATCAAATGAAATCATTCTCAGGATTATGGATGCCAAAGAGAAAAGTCAGATGGGGCAGTTGTTAGAAAAAGGTTTTCTTATCTATTATTTCCACAATGTGCATGTACAATTCAATTGGTTTTCATTTCAGTCCATAATTGAGTAATATTGTAACAATTTAAATGTAAAACTCTTCAACTACAAAGCAATACGAGGCAATCACAGCAATAAACAGGGACAAACTATTGATATATGCAATAACTTGGATGGATCTCAAGGGCATTATTTTGTTCCACAATGTGCATGTACAATTCAATTGGTTTTCATTTCAGTCCATAATTGAGTAATATTGCAACAATTTAAATGTAAAACTCTTCAACTACAAAGCAATACGAGGCAATCACAGCAATAAACAGGGACAAACTATTGATATATATATACAATAACTTGGATGGATCTCAAGGGCATTATTTTGAGTGAAAAAAGCCAATCTCAAAATTTCACATACTACATTATTCCATATAACCTTCTCAAAATGACAAAATTATAGAGATGGAAAACACAGTGGTGGTTGTGAGTGGAAGAGAAAAGATCATGGAGAGAGGCTGAAGATGGAGGGGGTGGGGGATAGTTGGTGGATTAAGGTC
This sequence comes from Galeopterus variegatus, assembly GCF_000696425.1. NCBI lineage: Eukaryota > Metazoa > Chordata > Mammalia > Dermoptera > Cynocephalidae > Galeopterus > Galeopterus variegatus. Next base: position 20,770 of record NW_007733869.1, read on the forward strand.
CCTGAAGTGGCTGGAAGAGAAGGAGTACAGAGAAAAGGCAATGTTTATTCTGGCACTGGAAGACTCCTATTGAAGGCCTATAGAAAAGTGTAGGCATGGTGTTTTGCCTAGTAGCTGTTTCCTTCATCATTTACTCCAGCAAACTCAGCCCTTAACATCTTTCCTCTCTAATGGTCAATTCCTAGTAGGAATTATTATATCATTAAGATTCTTTTTCTTTACTATTTAATGAGTGGTACTTTTTTGAAGCTGGAATCTGGTTTCTTTCCAGAGATCTCAAAGTAAATAAACTTTTTATGTTTGGAAGAAACTGTTCAATAATCACAGTTATTATTTCCAGACAGTATTCACACAGATAAAATAAACTCTAAAAACAATATTAATAGACAAATAGAAATACAACACACTGATTATGGATAAGAGGTAAAATTAAAAGATTCTTCAGTAGTGATAACTGTAATGTGGTAATAGCAACAATTTACTGCCTTAAGTCAAAGGAAGAACTGAACACATTCAATGTAATTTAATACAGGGAAATGGGTTAAGTACCTGAAAGATACATGCTATTTCCAAAAGAAAATATGAGACAAAATTTTAGAAAATTATCAGACAATATATAATATGCTTTCAATCATCATCATCATCATCTAATAATAATAAATTACCAAGATGTATTTGGGGTCTTTAAGATTCATCAGTTTCTATTGTTAAGCTTTGGAGCATATTTCTTATTTTTCCCTGTGGAGAATCTAGTATCCTCTCTCAGTAGCAGCATCCTGATTTTCCTTAGGGAACTATTCCTCCTCAGTCTTTTCTCTTCTGGTTCAACGAGGTTGGCCATATATTTTAAGCTTCTGAATTGTGAACATGCCTCAGAGCATCTAATCAAAGAATTGCAATCTTGCTCAGTCCCAGTATTTTTGCTGGAACTATTGGAAAAGAAGCTTTCTGTCCTGTTGGCAATGATAAACTAGTAAGATATAAGTCTAGAGTTGCTGTTGAGTGCTTTATTTCTGTAAAGATAATGAAGGTTTGATAATGAAGCTAACACAGAGGAAAGTCGAGCTGAGACTGAGCCTTCATGACATTGTATGAGACCCTGGACTCCTGAGCTGTTCAGTTATGTGAGTCAAATTCCTCTTCTTTATTAACAGAAGATAGTTTAAGTGGTTTGCTGATATTTGTAACTAAAAAATAAACCCTATTAATACTATTAAAAGTGAATATCCATGAAATTTAGGGAATTAATATTTACCAGTAAACTAGGTTAAGGAATCCATTTCCTTTTGAATTCTTTGTGAACATAATGTCTGTGAAAAAATTGATGCTTCTTATAAAAAATTATCACAACATATCACTGATATTGAATATCCTTCATATAATCTAAAAAGTATCATTTTATTATAATGATACTATATTAATAACTAACTCATAGTTGGAAGTTACCATCATTAATTTATAATTACAGAACTAAGGGTCGGAGCAAGTAGATACTGGAGTAGAAAAAGAGTAAATAGGCTCCAATATGTTGTTTTGTTTTGTTTTGTTCTCTAACCCTTAGCCAAAACTCTCTGACTCTTAGCTTCAGAAGATGTAGGATAGAGTCGACACATACATTTTTAAACTTTTTCCTCAGGGAAGCATCTGGAGGATCACTGAATTACTTCCGTACTGTGCTATTAGGTTCTCTGAGATAGGGGCATTACAAACATAACTTGGAGTTATAATTTGATGGGAGATGTCCACATATCAATAAATATTGGTCCTTAATAAGTTGCAAACTAATTAAATTTAAAATATTAAGGAATTCTGTAGCTTCACTTCCATTCAACATGTACTGGATGACTCTGTCATTCACAACAACTGGCCAGTTTTTATGGAAAAAAAAAAAAACGAAGCACTTATGGATATTAAAAAAATATATATTTTCCAAATAAAAGTTGAGTATGACTCAGTGTGAAGAAAAAGTGAAATCATCTGGGATATGATTATTTCCTAAGACACATTATTATGTGACTCAACACAAAAAGCAAAAGTTAAAAGAGAAAAATGTCCTTCCTCATATCTAAAACAACCAATATCTCAATGGGTGAAATAGTCCTCTTGCTAAAGTTACTTTTATGTACATTGTTTATTCACAATCTTAGTTCTCTGTGGTAACAGAATAAGATTACTGCCTTCTTTTCTAAAGCTGTCAGTTGGTTGCTGAGAATCACAAAGATGCCCAAAAAGAAGCAGAACACTAGTATGGAATCCATCTGACCACATGGGCAGTATATCCCATGACAGAGAATAAAATGCTGCTAACTGCTGATAGTACAGAGAATGGATATCTTTTTCTGATGGGTAGAATCCTGGAGAATAATCTCTAGGATTATTGTATGTTTAGTGTAGGTTGAGTGTAAGTTAAGTGCTTGTGACCATAAAATTATCAAGCTAGGATCCTTTGCACTAGCACACTACAACTAACACAAAGGTCTGAAAGTGCCCTAAGGAATGTTTCTCGTTTGTTTTATAAGGTGCCAGAGGGTATGGTGCCCAGAGAAAGACTTATTCACATGGAAGTAAAATGGCTCTAAATAATGACTCAGTTTACCTCTAATTCAGACAGCTCTCTTTTTTTAATTTTCTTTTTTCATTCTGTTTTTATTGAAACATAATTGTACATAACCGTGGGGTATAGCATTGAATATTAATACTTGTGTGCGATATGTGCAATTTCTACATCTCCTTAGGAGATTGTGTGATCCAACTATTGATGAAGTTCATACTTGGAAGGAATTTGGTCTCAATTTACGAATAGGGAAATGACATTTAGTCTTCTATGGTAGGAATACTACTTCTTGATTTAGTCCTAAAAGGAAGTACAGGAAATTGACAAATACAGAGGCAAGAATGTGCTAATTTCTTTATATGCATGGTCTACTGTGACTTTCAAACTTTTTGAGGTAGATATCATCAGCTCCATTGCATTACTGTGTAAACAAGGACTCAGATACATTGTCTAAGTTGTAAAGGCATCACATCTTATTATGTAGTCAGGGCTAGCTTCATGGAAGTACAACCAGTGTGACCAGGCTCAGAAACATCCCACGCTTAGGACTTAATGTTCTCTGGTTGTTGTCTTGAGATTCTTAGTAGTATTATCTTTGAATTTATATCTGGTAATGAAGTCTGATGGAACAAAGGAACAAGAGTCAGGGGCTCAGAGCTTCAGCTCAAGTTTGGCCCTGCCTTTGCTCTCTGCCCCTGGCTCTTTAGATTCCAACTGACTGTCCCCCCCTCCTTGATCACTGTCACCCTCTGCTAGAGAGTGGGAAGAAGGGAGAGGCAATCCTTGCCTGGGGTTGGCAGCTTCATTGCACTTTGGGCTGGCAACTCTGTATGTAGCACATCTCCAGCTCAGAGGGTTCCTGACTGCCTGGGGTTGGGGCTATGGGTCCCTGGCTAGTACCTGAAATTCTCCTTTTGCACTGAGCCTCACAATTATGCAGCCAGACTTGAGTAGAATTATGATTCAAATCCAATTCTACCTATAACAAGAACCTCTAGAACAAGAACCAGGATGTATGGTTCAGAACTAAAATCCATTTTCTAGGCTTAGAATAGTATGGAGGAAAAGGTATTGAATTTGGAGTTAAAATGTCTGACTTTGATTCTAGGTCTGTCATGTAAATTTTTGTAGCACTCTGGGCATGACGCTTAATCTGTCTAAAATAGAGTATCCGTAAACTTTCTGTAAAGGGCCAGATAATAAGAGATTTCAGCTTTGGGGCCATGTGCTCTCTGTTGCTACTACTCAACTTTATCATTGCAGCGCTAAAGCAGCCATACGTAATACCAAAACAAATGAGCATGGCTGTTTTCTAATAAAACCTTATTCATGGATACTGAAACTTAAATTACCTGTAATTTGTATGTGTCATTAAATGTTATCAACCTTCTGATTTTTACAAACAATTTAAAACTGTAAAAACCATTCCTAGTTCCAGGGCTATAGAAAAATAGGCAGCAGGCTGGATTCGGCCTATAAGCCATACTTTGCTGACTCTTGCAATAAGCCTTTATTTTGTCATTCATTCATTCATCCATTCATCATCATTCAATATGTGCTTATCACTTTACTAGGCATTAGGGATCAAAAGACATGAATCTGTATAATTTAATCCTTGAAGTTTGTAAATACCACTTCATGTTAACTTTCCCAGGCCTAAACAAGCGATAGCAGACTAATAGTAAACATTTCAGCATGGGTAAAAAGAAAAATAAGTCTTTTCTGAAATAATATCTAATTTTAAGTCTCAAATTATCTTATTTTTTATACATGTATATATTCACATTTATATGTGTTGTGTTTATACATATATACATATATGTATTATGCATACCTTATGTGTATATGTGCATGTAATTACACACATACACAACAAGATAGAACAAAATAATTTTCCTTTAAAGATAATCAGAATTTAACCTGTAAGCTCTGATTCCAAAGTTATTTATTGAAAATGCAAGTCTATGATTTTTCAGAGTAAAAAGTTAATAATCTGTGTACAAGTCCAAATTATATGAAAATATAAAGAGGACTTTTTTAAAAAGTGCTTTAGAGGGTAAAGGGGTCACCTGAGTCGCTGGTTGAAACACTGTTGCCCTGGTTCCAGCTCAGAGCTTCTGACCCAGTAGGTCAGGAATAAGGCCAAGAAATCTGCTTGTTTTAAGTAATTAAATTACATTATTTTGATTCAGCTAGCTCAGAGACAACACTTGGGAAATGGCTTTAAGAGGAAAACAGTTGAGGTTTTTATTTTTAATTTTTTCCTGGTTCCAGTATGGGAACATTCTAGACAATAAAGGGAGGTAGAAGCCTGTTTGCCTTCTATGCCTTTATTCATCAACAACTCTCAAAGGATGCAGAGTCCACCAGTGGAGACAATATTGCAAGCAGTTTTTAGGGTCAGAAAAAAGAACACTGCAGACAAAGACAAACTGTGCATAACCCTTCATGGCTTAAAAATTCTAAATGAGATGCAAAAATCTCTTATACATGGCCTTTTCTTGATAGCTGGAGGAAAGATGTTAACACCCTCACAGCATAAAGAACCTTCTAGTAAGGAAATGATAATTTCAACATATTTAAATCCTGTTATACCAGTTTGAAGACAAAAAATAAAATAATAAGCAAACAAAACAAAACCTCACAAACATTTTTTTTTCACCAATTATTCAGAAGCCTTTTCTTTCCTGAAACTCTTGATAAGAGTTTCAAGTATCTCAAATATAACTTTCAAACATTATTATTTTGTTAATACATGAATTCTTGATAAGGTCAAATGTGAAATGCTGTGGCTCTCTGACAACAATACAGCTTGATTCTTCCAAAGAGGCAAAGGTTTTTGCATTTATTATGAATTCAATTGTAAGAACATTCACTGTCGTGATCATTGTTCACAAGAAAGAGTATTCCTCTGTATGTGTGTACATATTATACACATAAATTATATATATATATTTTATATTTATATATATATATAAAATTATATATAATTAATTGTTTTCTACCATTACATTAACTTAATGAAGGAAATACTTTTATAAATTTACTTTGCCTTTAATAATGCTTTTAAGACACGTACAAGACATGGATTTTAGCTTCAGTTATTCAGCATGAGTTTTCTTTTAGCCAGGCAGGTGGCACAGTGTTGTGGCTATGAACACAGGCTCTTGGCATTAGAGGCGACCTGTGTGACCTTGGACAAGTCATTTAACTTCTCTAATTCTCAATTTCCTTATGGGGGTGATAGTAGTACCTATCATACTGTTAGTAGTAATAATAGTGCATGTGGATGATTTTAGTAACTACTTCATGCAGTGGCTGTGAAGATTACAGTAATCCATTGCTTAAGTATAATTTTCAAAAAGTTAACAATGTGATTCTTATAAAATGTAAAATAAACACGTGTCAAAAATTTTATTCAACTTATTAGCTAATGAATAAAATAATCAGATGGCAAGGCTGATTCAAAGAGCATTTTGAAGATCTGTGAGTACAAGATTTCCAGGTAAGATTTAAAGCTGGTGCATATGCTGATGGCCTCATCATTAACCTTCATGCACTTCAGTGAGTCCATACACATGGATATTTTTCAGTATTAAAAAACATATTGCTAGGCTAGCTGGTTAGCTCAATTGGTTAGAGTGCAGTGTTATAACACTGAGGTCAAGGGTTCAGATCCCTGTACTGGCCCCCCCTCCCCAACAACAACAAAAAAACACTTTTTAGAGTAATGTACACACAATGAATGGATTTCACTTTATGCCATGGTTCTGAGGAAAGCTGTTTTACCTTTTCCTCAGAATGATACATACAAAGACGTATATTTTTGCACACAATTTCAGGGATTCCATAGACCCTCTAGAATTGTATCCAAGAGTAACAAATATATTATAGAAAGACTTGTGACAACATTAGATATTTAACTACCCAAAGAGAATTTGTTTCTATGCTCTACCAAATTATTTTCAAAATAAAAATAGTTTTCAAATCAAACACTAGGATTTTTGGTCATGTCTAACACATCACTTACACCTCATTTCACAGTTTCAGTGCTGGATTTCAGATTCTGCTTGCTATATACAAATACAGAATGTTACTTATCTTCAAGTAATAATAAATAAAAACGAATATCCTTTTAGAAATTGTTAGATGATTTTTCTGAAGCCACCTAACAAGAACATGAGAGTTTGGAGACAAAACGAAGGTGAAGCAAATAGGCAGAAAGCAATGTTGGTGAGGCTGTGAGGAAGCTGTCTGTTTTGCCTGCAGTATTGTGGTGCCTTTATTGTACTGGCTGCTTGGGTGAGGAGCCTTTTCAGAGGCAGAATCAGAACCAAAGATAGCACAGGACAGATCCTATTGACTTTTTTTGCATGCTGACTTTTTCACAGCAAATATAAACCATTACTTGTCCATCTTAAAAATGGGACCACAACTGCAAGTGACTTTTCTGTTGATGAAAAGCACTTGAAGAATCCAGAAAGGAAACAGAGAAAGTATTTTCTTTGTTTTGTTGCTTGGGCAGGAACAGATTTGATAACATATGGAATAGTTACAGTAGTATTTGATCCAGAGGGTTGAATCAAAGGTATTAATCTATATTTTCAAATGACAGCACTACAGATACTCATTTCTAGGAAATTCAAACACTCAAAATATTTTGTATTTGGTTCTGTCTTAGAATATTTATTGATACTATACAATCAAAAGGAGGATTTATTTCATTTTAAATGTTCAAGGGTTGGATATAAACTTTGTGGTTGATTCACGTCCATTCTTTTTCTGGCTACTTTCTACTTCATGCCTAATTTATGGCTGATCAGCCCTTCGTTCTTGGGTAAGGTGTCTTAAATAAAAACTGTAGAATCCACAGAAATTTATTCTCAGCTCTAAGCAATGTTAAGAACCTCATTGGGAACAAAGGCTTATGTGCTCTTTAGAATAAAATTTTGGATTATCTGTAGATGCCAATTTCCCATTCCCCATTGTTACAGATAATTAAGAGTTGTATTTATACTTAAACTAAATTTGTTAGAAAATTCCTTTTAAAGTAATGAAAAGAAGCTAAAAATAATCTTATCTTTCCACAGGCATGAGACAATTTTTTTTTCTACTTAACTGATTGAACTTGAATGACACTCCTAGCTCATGTTTTGTTAAGAAGTACAAGTTCCCCACTTCATCAGTTATTTTACAAAGTGAGTTTTTGAAAATTCCCATACACAAACTGAAGAAGGCAGAGACGTGCTGTAAACTACCACATTTCTTGAGATATAGGATAGAATTTGCAAAAGGATCTTAAAATAATGTAAATAATATAGACATTTCACAAATACTGGAAGGAACAATCCAATTACCCTCTCCTTCCCAGATGGAATTATAGACACCTTCAAACCTTGTGATCTAGACCTACAACAGGCTTACTGCCTAGACGTTTAAATGCTCTGCTCTCTTTGGCCTTTATCAGAGTGGTGAAGATCCTGTTCAGGGAGCCATAGAAGTTTATTAAGCCGCTGTAGAAGGAAAGGGTGCAGTTTCCATGTATGTGGATGCTTTTTTGCTTGGTTGTACTGTTGCTAAATCTAATACAATAGTGGGATGCCAGTTATTCCAATATCTCCTCATCCTTTTCCAAACAAGGAGTTTCTCTTAGGGCCATCATTGTAGGGATGCATGTTTTGGCATCAACTTGTAATATGAAAGAACTTTGAGAATAAAATGTGAATGTTTATTTTGAAGGTTGTCGAAATTATGCTTCATTACTTTCCAGTTTATTTGTTTAATAAACTGGCTAAAATATGATTAATTTTTCCAAGGTTATTTTTTTTTTCTTTTTCCCTAACAGGGCTTTGAAATTTCTCAACTTTGAAATCTCAGTTACAGAATGCTATTTTCATGCAAATGAAAGATGCATACATACTGCAGTATTCCTCTAGGTTTTTAAGTCTTGGTGTTCAGAATTCAATGAGAATAATCCTTGCATAAAGATCACATTTGTTTGTGATACAGAATACAAAATGGTAGCACAGTTTGACAAAGGAAATACCGATAAGAATGTGTCTGTCTGGGATAAAAAATATTAAATATGTAAGGGCAACAGAAATAATGATTACACCTTCCGTTATCCATTAATTATTTATGGTTCTTCAAGCACATTCTAGGTGCTTTGGTACTGTTATTCATTTAAGGAATTTACATGGTAATGGGCAAGACAAATAGTACACAAATAGTACCAGTAATAACAAGATACATGCTTATAGAGACATATCAAAGTACACTGGGAATGCTTCCTGAGATGAAGCAAAGGTTGGCAAAGCATTATAGAGGACTTTATCTGAGAACATTGGGTGTTTACTAGATGCACAAGGGGGGAAAGGTACTCTAATCAGAGAGACTGGCCATGTAGCGTGATGAAGCAAAGGTTGGCAAAGCATTATAGAGGACTTTATCTGAGAACATTGGGTGTTTACTGGATGCACAAGGGGGGAAAGGTACTCTAATCAGAGAGACTGGCCATGTAGCGCACAGAGGAGTGAAAGAATGTGAACTTTATGAGAAAGCCAAGCAGGCAAAAAGAATGAATGGCAGAGCTGAGTTTGTAAAAATATGCAAGTGTACAGTAGAGAGGGCTAAGAAATCTTTATTTTGATTGTAACCTATGGGAAGTCATTGATGTACAATAAAGCAAGAAAATAGTGTGAAGAGAAACAGTTTCCAGCTATTGTAGAATGAGAATTTGTGGAAACTTAGAAACAAACGGGTTCCCTGACACAGAGAGTCTAATCAAGTTTCCTTCTACTGTTTGAGAAATAAGGAAATCCCTGGTCTGCATGTGATAGCTGTACAAGAAGGCTAGGAAAACATGCAGGGCACTGTCTGACAGTGCCTACGAGTGGTAGGAGAATGCAAGAAGGGAAATGTTTATTGTATGGTGAGCATCTAATGCATGTCAGCATTTTAATTTTTATCTATTTATTTATTTAGTGTACGTGCTGCTGAAGTGAGCACTATTTTTTAATATACATGATCATATTTAGTCTTCATAACAACCCTATGAAGTGTGAATTGTTATCCCAGATTCAAATATGGTTAAACTAAGTTCCAGAGAGGTGAACTTACCCAAGCCCATACAACTGGTAGAGGCAGAGACTAGATCTGAAGCCCTGCCTAGGTGGTATCACAACTTATGCTCTTTCTGTAGAATCTCCTACCTCAAGTTAAAGCTCTATGGTTGGGTATATAATAGCAAGATTACCATTTCCAAAGCCTACCACCATTTAGGGAGAAGGCTTTGGGACATGTTTCTGAGCTGACCTCTCTCTGGTTTTATGGGAAAGGGACAGAGCAGTCAGATGCCAGGTGAAGGCATTACCATTTCCAAAGCCTACCACCATTTAGGGAGAAGGCTTTGGGACATGTTTCTGAGCTGATCTCTCTCTGGTTTTATGGGAAAGGGACAGAGCAGTCAGATGCCAGGTGAAGGCATCTCTGTGAGGCTAGAATGGGTGCCTCTAAAAGAGGCAATGGTGCTGACGAAAAGAGAATAGATGCCAGAGAAACTTTGTATGCAGAACTGGGAGGACATAGTGACCTATTTGATTTATGAAATAATGGAGAGCCAGGCATTAAAGAACGATTTTTCTGGCATGGGAAACTGGATAAATAAAGAAGCAATCAACCAACATATAGAATATGGGAGGAGGAACAAATTTTATGCTCAGAAGATTATATTTGACCTGAAAGCAATGAGATAACACTTAGTAATTATTGGACTCAGGAGAGAGAAACCAAGAGTTTTATAAGAGCGCATTTCATATATTTCTGGTAATTTATTTATTTCAGGTCTAGGCAAACAACAATATAGAAGGCTATAAAATTCATCATCAGCAAAGTCAAGACACCTCTGAGGATTATTATTTGGGATCATTTAAATATATCAAGTACAACTTTAAATTCTGAAACAGACACCTCTTTTCTGGTAAGAGATATGCAAATCACACCGGAGAGTCCATTTATTATAGCCGTCATCTGAAAAGTTGTTAGGACAAATAAGACGTTATGAAAAGTTGAGAAACAGATTTATTGCCATGACATAGTTTTATGTGCTTTGGCTACTGCATAATTTGAAATAATTCGGCATAAGAATACTTCTTATGATTGCTATCATCAAGTCCGAACGTCATTTTTGGCTATGGGAGGGAAGACATAAAATATGTTCCGAAGTACAAATATTCAGAAGGTAGGGAAAGGTGGTTAGAGAGATGGAAGTTCAAAATAGAAACAAAAAAGACTTTCTTCCCTTGCCTTGTTTTTGCAAGCTTTCATTCCTACATAATTATCTTAAGTTGAAAATAGTTAGAATTATCTCTTTGAATCATTGTGATATTTCTGGCTCTTCGTAGTCCACAGTAATGCCAAGACACAGCACCTATGCACATGTTCCAGTCCAGCATGCGAATGGTCATGCGCAGCTGTCAGTCTGATTCTCATCAATTCCAGGCATGTTTCTACTCAAACTTTCATCCTATGGCTATGAATTCATTCATTCACCAGTATTATTGAGAGTCTACAATGTGCCAGGCACTGTTCCAGGTATGGACCTGGGAATAAAACTGAAAAAATTCTTCCCTGATAGGAAGAGAGACAACAAGTAAATAAATAGATAAATAGGAGGGATATGTGCTATGGAGAGTGATAAGTGAAAAGGCCTGTTTTACAGAGACTAGCTTGAAATAATGGCCAGGGATCTAATCAGGTAGCATTTTATAGGGCACGAGGAGGAATATATATTGGAGTAGGACCAATAGGACTTGCTGACAGATTGGACAGAGGTGAGAGGACATAGAGGGGTCAAGCATAATGCCTATATTTTTGGCCTAAGTAACTAGGGGTTTAGTGATACTATAACAAAAAATGGGAAAGATTTGGGAAGGAACAAGCTTAGGTGCAACATCAAGAAGTTGATTTGGAATATATTTATGTTGAGATGTTGATTAGACACACAAAGTTGAGAAGTCATGAGGGATTTAGGGCTGGACTAAAAATCTGGATGACATCTGTATATGTAGTTTCTTTAAGCCACAGGTCCAGCTGAGGAAATCTGACTGTGGATAAAGAAGGGAAGAGGGCTGAAGATGAACTCCTAAGGTATTCCAACACCCAGAGGTCTTGAAAAGGAAAATGAGCTGCAAAGTGGATTGTGCACAGGCAAGAGGGTCTTGGAATCAGAAACTACTGATATTCTCCATCATAACTAAGAATCAGCGCATTGGGAAAATAAAAACTTTTTTAAAAGAATACTAAGGAGAATGGGGACCACTGAGAATTTATAAATCTAATATATTGAGTTATAAATTAGTATAAACTGTTAAAATATTTGTCATAGACAGTACATTATGGCTATTCATTTAATTAAAAACTCCTATATTAAACTGATACTTCTACCTTTGTGACTGTACCTTACATGATATAGTATGTCATGCTGTCTCTTAAAAATGTTAAAATCAATCTGTATGGCAACATGATTATCTCATGGTTGCATTCATTTCTAAATAACAATATGCATTTATATACAAGTTGAAATTTTACAAAACATTCTTTGATTAACCCAGACAACTGAGTAAGGTATGAAAGATAAATATTATTATCACCATTTTGCTAATAAGCACACTGGATTCAGACAGGTTAACTGATTTGAATAATATCATCCAGGTAGGAGAGGATCTTAAGAACTGATCTATTGCTCTTCCCAAGATCAGCATTTGTTATGTGGTTTGATTTCTTATGTACACTTAGAATCAGAGACGATGTGTGCGGGTTGTGCAGGTTGTGTATTGCACGAATAAGCTCTGAATGGTCCCTGCAGCCCAGGCAGGAAGCAACCTGAGCAACATAAGCTTGAAATAATACTTTACTTCAAGTAGCCCTAGAGACTTGGAGAGATAGGAGCTAAAGCCAATTTGTCATCCCATCGAGGATAATTATCATCCTTCCAAATAATCAAAAAGGAAAAATTGCATTTTCAAAAATGATGATTGTTATTGATAAAATTGTTAAATTTAAAATTTTGTAGGTTTTTCTTCTGATACAGTATTCTATGTCTATTTTCCATTTTCTATAATTATTTCTCTTAATTCACTTTTTCTTTAATTTTTGTTTACTCACCCAAATGTTCCTTTAACAACAATTCCAAGTTTCTACCCTATTCCCTCCCAGTGGGCTCCTGGGCCTGTCCTTCCTTTTGCCTTTAAACACTACTGGCCATCAGTGAAGCGATTCATCAATAGCATTGGCCTTTCCTGAGAACAGTACTTGTACTTCCATCCCTCCGGTGTCACTTCCGCTTTTTGTTCCTGATTTACCACATTGTTTTTTCATTTCCCCACTAATTCACTACTTATTTTTCTTCATGGTTTGAATCTGAGACTGCTCACCATATCACAATGGAGTGAATTGCTGGTTTTCATCACCACTCTGCCTCCTCATGTTCCTGTTCTTGTGAGACGTTCTTGAAAGCCTCAGAGTCCAATTCAATCTCACATCGTCCCTTTAAAAAAGAAAAAAAAAAGAATGAAACAAATTATTTCTTTTCTCTTCTCCTGTAATTCTCCCAGCCATAATACACTGTGGCTCTGATCTAATGAAGCAATTGTTGTCCTTCCTTCCTCCTCCCCCACCAATAACCACTTTTTAAAATAAAACATCTGGTCTAGTAGCCAAAGAAAAGAAAAAGACAGGCTTTTTTTTTTTTGTATGTGTGTGAAGATCAACTATAATAGCTTCATTATGAAATGCATGCTAAGTGAGAATATTTGACTTGTACTTTTTGTATTCAACGCTTACCAATATTTACTAGACATCTGACTAGAAAATCAATCTGAGAATTTAATATGAAATATTTAAATTTAATATGACCTTAGGACAGCAGTTTCATTGACCTGCTCCTTATGACACTCTCTACACAGGGGAGGAGGACTAGAGTTATCAAATAACTGAAAAGTCAAACACTAATATTTTGGGATTTGAGGGATGATGGGAAGATTCTATTTCTAGAAGATGTGGGATATTGAATCACTATCATTTTAATATAAAATAAACTAATGGCATACTACACTCCATGCTGGGTGGGATTAAGGGTAGAATACCATAAGATCACTGGGGATGTAGGCTAGACTCAATTTCTCATGAAGAAAACAAAAAATTGATAACACCAGCCTTTTCTATTTCATAGAGTCAATAAAGGATCAAAGGAGATGTACTTGGGAGTACTTGGGAATACAAAGATTCATGAATGTAACTTATTATGGGTTCCTGGAATTCTTTACAATGGCTTTCAATAATAAAGCATAATGCAGAAAACCTATGGATATTATAATTCAAAATAATGTTTTTCATAGAATTTAATTATAACAATCTCTATTTATCATAATATATATCATTCAATAATTAACATCATTAGGCAGGAATAAAATCTTGAATAAAGAAAGCACTATTGGTATGAAATAGCAAATATTACCGAAGGGTCGTTTTATTCATTGCCAATCCTATTATTACTTGTCAACGTCAGTTTGGAAATCAATGGATATTACCTTCAATTGAAAGATAGTTGATTTGACATGGTTAAGAATAGATACACTGACTTTCTATTTAGTCATATGCTAGTACCATTCAAGAAAAAACTAAATTTGATTTACCTGAGTTAAAACTCAAGCAGTCATGCAAAACTTTACAAAACATAAATAGTGTTATAAATACCATTGCTACTTGAATCCGTAAATCTTAGCCACTTTATTTTAGGTTCATTCCTTTCCCTTTGAGAGAGAAAAAATTATTATTACTAAATTATAACTATAGCAAATTTATTAAATTGATTTTAATTAAGTATATCAATATTAAGCCTCAAATTTTACAATTTACCTTTCAAATTTAAAGAATGTAAATGATGATCATTTTATGAAGTGCTATTGCTCTTAGCATATTTTCAGGTATCTAATTGCATCTTTTTTTTTTTCCTTTTTGTCTTTTTTACTGACCGGTAACGGGATCGCAATCCTCAGTGTCACGCCCGTACTGGGGACCGGCAATGGGATTGCAACCCTCGGTGTCACACCCGCACCACGCTCAGCCAGTGAGTGGGAACCGGTCTCCACATGGGATCTGAACCCTCAGCGGGAGCGCCGCCGCACTCCCAAGCGGTGCACTCTCCAGTGCGCCACCGGCCGGCCCTAATTGCATCTTTGATGGTATGTGGCCATCCTCTTTCATACTCCTCAATGGATCTGAACCCTCAGCGGGAGCGCCGCCGCACTCCCAAGCGGTGCACTCTCCAGTGCGCCATCGGCCGGCCCTAATTGCATCTTTGATGGTATGTGGCCATCCTCTTTCATACTCCTCAACGTCTTAGAGACGACATACTTCTCTGTATATGAGCATAACATGTTAAGATTGTTCGTGATTC
>NW_007733869.1:35902-44984 GCF_000696425.1 Galeopterus variegatus
AAATTTATTAAATTGATTTTAATTAAGTATATCAATATTAAGCCTCAAATTTTACAATTTACCTTTCAAATTTAAAGAATGTAAATGATGATCATTTTATGAAGTGCTATTGCTCTTAGCATATTTTCAGGTATCTAATTGCATCTTTTTTTTTTTCCTTTTTGTCTTTTTTACTGACCGGTAACGGGATCGCAATCCTCAGTGTCACGCCCGTACTGGGGACCGGCAATGGGATCGCAACCCTCGGTGTCGCACCCGCACCACGCTCAGCCAGTGAGTGGGAACCGGTCTCCACATGGGATCTGAACCCTCAGCGGGAGCGCCGCCGCACTCCCAAGCGGTGCACTCTCCAGTGCGCCACCGGCCGGCCCTAATTGCATCTTTGATGGTATGTGGCCATCCTCTTTCATACTCCTCAATGTCTTAGAGACGACATACTTCTCTGTATATGAGCATAACATGTTAAGATTGTTCGTGATTCTAGGCAACTAGAGATTGAAATCTTCACTCATGCTTATTTCTTTCATCTTTGCTTATCATATTTTATGTTTTAGACCTGCTCATTATTTCTATCTTTCAAAGTTAGGTTAAAGTGTTTCTTTCCTCAAAAAGAAATTCACACATCTAAGTAGATAAGTGAAAAAGCAGAATAGTAAAGTTAAAAATTGAAATTATATATTATATATATCATTGCAGTATTCTTGGAAATTGGCTTTATAAATTTGAGTTAAATTGTTCACATTCAATATATTTTCTTCTCCCTCATTTTACTTAAGTCTATAGTTTGTCAGCATTAACCATAGATTTTTGGTGGAAATACTAATTAATACTGAATTCCTCATTTTGGGGAATTTATAATATATAAAAATAATTTTGATTTCTTCTAATATTCTTATAACATTTTGTAATACACATTAAAATTTTATGATCTTATATGTGGACAGGATGAATATATTGGTCAATTATAAAGCTTCTTCATTAGCAAATAATTCATGTTTCCCAATTTTAATTCTTTATATAACTTGCTAAATCCCAGCGTAAATGCAAATGTGGAAAACAAAAACAGAAGAAAGATTTCTGAAAAGGAGTAAATCATAACGATGATGTCAAAAGTTTAAAAAATAAAAAAGCAAGAGAGAAAATAAAAGGGAGTCTAACGAGATAATTTACTACAGTGCTCCTAGCATCTTTCCTTGAACTTAGAAGATCCAAATACACAAACTAGATGAAAACTAAAACTTCCTTATAAAAATAAGCCAAAAGATAAAACAATTGTCATAAATACTGTATATAAAAAAATTTGAGAATTAAGCAAAAAATTGTATCATTAAAATACTTATATGTGTGTCAGGTTGTGGGGAAATGAATACCACCATAGAAATTTGTGGTGAGAACTAGTAAAATTTCTTTAAAAAGAACCTTAGCAGTAAGCAACACATCCCCAAAATGTTCATGTCATTTGAGCAATAATCTCATTGCTGGATATTTATCACGCAGAAATCATTTAAATGAAGTAAAACAGTATACACATGAGACAATTCACTGAATTGTTTATAGCAGTGAAAAATTAGAAGTAAACTCTCTGCTGTTCTACATGTAACAGGGTGTTGAAAGATATTGTTCCTATTTCCTGGACTTTCAGGCCAAAGCTGAAGACAGAGGGCAAGTACCCAAAATGTAAGTTCATAGATCCACCAGAAAAGTGCTAATTATTAAGGCCAAATTCTTGTGGAGCTTAAAGAATGGATTCAAAAGGTACTCTGCTATATACGACCCCTGTCCCCAACACCAAGGGCTAGGGTGAGGCAAGTGAGGGGCTTAAGGCACAAATCTAAGGAGGCACTTGCACAGCCCTGAGAGCAAATGCCTCCTTGAATTTTGTCCTCTAGGCTTCTTTTCCATTGGATATGGGTTACCCTGCAGACTTGATGATATGCCTGTGGATACATAAACAGGTCAAAGCACAATTAGAGAGAGGCAGAGCTAGGGGAGTGGGGGGTGGGGAGCTGAGAAAGGAGTGATGGGGGAGGAGTCCGCAATACAAGCCCACTGTTTGGCATGGCTGGGCTGCAGGTCTCCTGTGGATCAAGTGGAAACCCAGCAGGTCAAAGCACAATTAGAGAGAGGCAGAGCTAGGGGAGTGGGGGGTGGGGAGCTGAGAAAGGAGTGATGGGGGAGGAGTCTGCTACAAGCCCACTGTTTGGCATGGCTGGGCTGCAGGTCTCCTGTGGATCAAGTGGAAACCCAGGAAACAGGTTAGGTTTAAGCCATCATCTTCCACCATTTCTCCTATTCCCCAGATCCTTTTGCTGCTCGCGTCACCTCACTTTCTGAGCAGCCTTCTTGGCGGGACACTTGGCAGAATGGCTCAAATGTGGTATCTTCTAGATTTTCCACTTGACACAGGAGATAATGCAACCTTGCCATGACAAACAGTGGGCCTGAGGCCTCTCATTGTCACCCCTTCCTTTAATCCCTTCCCCTTGTACATGGATTATCTTTAAAGATCTTAATCACAAACTCTTGTTTCTATGCTGGATTGTATCAATAATGTCAATACTAGAAAAAATTTGAAGCTTTTGTTATATGTACATATAAATTTTGTACAGCTCTTTATAGGTTTTGTGATTCATTTACGGAGCTGCTGCACATCTTAGGCAAAATCTCTGTTGAGAGATATTCAAACAGGAAGCAAATAATATGAGCAGGGTTCCCAGAGTTACAATGCATTTGTATAATTCCTAGAAGGGACCAAGAATAAATCACCAGAGCTCTTGGTTTCTTTCTGATAGTGTGCTTTTTGGGGATCCTACAAAAGTAGAGTGCCTTTTCTGAAGGTTATCAGACAGTTTCCACAGAATGTGTACTTGTCAATTCCATCTCTGACAAAGAATATCGTTCTACTAATTCTCCTGAATTTGACAGAGCTGTGCTTTATATAGCATGGCTTGATCAGCACCATGAGCAATAGTACTGAGGTGGCATCTGCAAAACCGATGAATAATGGAAACTTTGACATACATTTAAAATGCTTCAGTAATTTTACCATTTGTCTTTAACTTTTTAAATTGAGACTTTCTTTATGTCACTTGGAACAAAGGCATCTGAAAAATTGCTGACAACAGAGGCCAAGTCACATTCCAGCTGTGCACCTCATTTGTAAAATTGACCAGTTTGCACCATTCCAAAAGCATTACTTAGTTCATATTCAGAACAATAATAAAAGGCCAGGGCTCTCAGCAATGCAACAAGTGTAGCATTCCCAACTGGGATAGTTTCAAGAACTCGTAAATAATGTTTTGTTAGCTAAAACGCATACGATTCTGTGTAGAAACTTTGCGGTGGGAATGCTAAGGTCTATCGCTTGACTTAATTCTTATTACTTACCAATTGCTTCCAGTCCTGTTCATAACGATTCAGAAAGTCATTAGCACTTTCAAAGATGTTTCTTAATGGACTATTTGTGTATAATAATATTTTACATATTATATACAGATGTACTTCTCATCTTCAGGAACTTGAAATCTAAGGCAACCATTATGATGTAGACGAAGACTATTGAAAAAACTGTGCTAAATGGAGTAACTATCTCCTCCTTGACAGCATTCAAATATGAAGCGACCAAATCAGCAAAGGTGATCCTTTTCCTACACATTAGGAAATGTAAAAATTGGTAAAGATAAGAAAATCACTAGCATTTCATTTCATTTGTGGGGTGTGTGTGTGTGTGTGTGTGCACGCCCGTGCACACACACACACATGCATGTGTATGGTTATTTGATACTTCAGCAAAACTGTAGGCTCATAACTCAAATTAGTCTACTCTATATACATAATACCTTGCATTTATAGAATAGCTTTTTAGTCCATTTTCATATTCTGATACCAAACAACAATTGTGAGATTTTAAGGGGGAGTGGTAAGAATTATTATCCTGTATTTTGCAGGTAAGTAAACAAAGACACAAAGAAGTTTAAAGACTTGACCAAGATGATGCTAATAAAGGGCCTGCCAGTATTAATTAATTGAACTTTCATTTGCTAATTAAACATGCATGTTGATTATTTTAAACCTTATTTTAGTCACTAGTCACTGGGTACACAAAGATTAAAGACAGGTGCTTTGCCCTTCATAAGCTCATGGTATA
The DNA here is from genome assembly GCF_000696425.1 of Galeopterus variegatus. NCBI lineage: Eukaryota > Metazoa > Chordata > Mammalia > Dermoptera > Cynocephalidae > Galeopterus > Galeopterus variegatus. Next base: position 40,050 of record NW_007733869.1, read on the forward strand.
GTGATGGTGGGGAGTTATTTTTAGGCATAAACTATACATACATATAGTAAGTTCAACTATAAATATACACAAATAAAAGCTGGGAGAGCCTAGTAAATTAAATAACAACTTCTAGAGAGACTCTAGGAAGATTTTGCTGAGGGTGTAATTGCTAAGTGGTTCCGAGGTGAGAAAATCGGAATGGCAAGTTAATCGAGTGTAGAGATGAAGTTGAAAATGGAGATGGGGCCAGATTGTGAAGAATGTCTACATCCTTTTAAGAGTACTTGACTTTTTTAGCTCCCACGAATAAGTGAGAACATGTGATATTTTTCTTTCTGTGCCTGACTTGTTTCACTTAATATAATTCTCTCTAGGTCCATCCATGTCATTGCAAATGGTAGTATTTCATTCTTTTTTATAGCTGAGTAGTATTACATTGTGTAGATATACCATACCAAAAAAAAAAAAAACAAAAACAAAAACAGGGGAGGGGGAGGGAAGAAGACATAACAATTACAATTCCTTGAAGTTGATAGATAAGCAAACAGAAAGGATATTGTTGGGAGGGAGGGGGGAGAGGGAGGAGAGAGGCAGGTTTCTGTAATGGGCACAATAATCAACCACATTGTATATCGACAAAATAAAATAAAATAAAAATAAGAGTACTTGACTTTATCACTCATCTCTCCCCTTGAGCACAGGACACTCTGTAGACCTCAAAGCACCACCAAAACAAAAACAAATTAACAAATTATGTAAAACATAGAAAGAATAGTCTAAATATCAGAAATCAGGAGACTGTTCCTGCTAATTAGAGAGTTCAAGAAGTGGTTTCTGTAAATCATAGTCAAATGCTGCCAAGTGATCAGACAGAATGAGGGCTGAAGATTGATTTTTGGATTTATCATTTTGAAGGTCACTGATGACTTCAGTAAGAACAATTTACAGGAAAATAATATGTCCCTGGCCACTCAACTAAGTCCCTCTTCTTTACTAGAATCATATGTTGGCAAACATTGTCCCTTCTTCAATCACATTCTCTTATCATGTTTCAAATTTTCTCAAAACTCAGTTCTCTGCAAATGAAACTGAAAACTAATCCAAACTAATGCATTTCATGAGAATTATTAACTTATTTCTTAATGAAAACTTGGATTAAAAAGTATGAAATAATTACCTAAATAATTTTCGTTTTACATGCCAGAATGGGAAAAAGCACTGATATGTTGCAAAGGGGGAGGGAGGTAAGTAAATTGCGAGCGGGGGGAGGCACTCTTGTCTTCATAAGGAAAACTCTTAAAACATTACCATCTGCTGTATGAAGAATAACCCTTTGGTGTCTGCAGTATTCAACAGCTTCTAATTTTGCCATTGGCACAGAGTAAGTTAAGAATTTTAATTAGCAAATGTCAAATAACTGCAGAAACTTATACTTTCCATCTTATTACTTCCCTTGCCAAAACTTGCAATGTCTCTTGAGTGATAAATTGTATAATCCCAGATCATTTATGTATAAATGGTCATCAGTAGCCTCTTCTATAAAATGGGATGATGCTTTTTTTTTTTAGTACTGATTTGGGAATTAAACATATGTTTATGTCTTCAAATATGATACTTTGATCTAGGAAATAATACCCATAGGCTCATCTGGTACCAAGCTACTTTTGGAGTACATTTCCTGATCCTATCCTAGGTTTACTTTGCATTTGAAATATATTAGGCTACTTTACCTTTTAACTTAAAAAATTCATCTTTTCTACTTCTGTGTCAGTTCATTTTTTGTTTGATTCACCCAATTCACCCCAAATATTCTAAATCTGACCATCTTCATCCATCAAAATACTTCATGTGCCATTTTAAATGTCAGGCTTTTAATATGTAGCCAAAAGTTACGTTTTTTCATTAACTCCCATGACATACTGTTTCTCCTTTTCCCAGAAATGTATTTTCGTGGCAAATACCATAGGTAGGCCCACTCAGTACCCCTTCTACATTCCTTGACTTCATTTTCCTCAACTGTAGAGGCTGAAAAATGAGAAGTGACAAAATTGGGTCATGGAGATTATTTATGTGCCATGGCCCATAACTTTTTGAAAGTTTTGTGCTTATTTTATTTTGACACTTTAAAGATGGAAAGGAAAACAAATATTGGTACCAGATTACTCCTGTGTTGTCTGCATTTCTAATGAATTCTCTTTCCTATATAAGAACAATTTTCTGGTAGCTACATAGGTGTGTCAACACTAGAGTCATGATCATCTCCTTACTAATCATACTACATATTCTGACCTCATTTTACTACTTTCTCATGAGTTACGACAGGATAAAGGAAATAAGTCGTTTAGAAAAATAATTATTTATAATCTATTTATATGCCAGCTACATTCATATTTATTGTATCTTTTAATCATTAAGAGATGTTTGCTCAGTAGCTCTCATTTTTCAGAATTTTACAGATGAATAAATGAAGCCTTGATATGTGAAATCTAAAAACGTTGAGCTCATAGAAACAGACTAGAACAGTAGGTACCGGGGTGGGGGAATGGTGTTAGGGAGGGAGATGTTGGTCAAAGGATACAAAATTTCAGTTAAAGAATCTAAAAACGTTGAGCTCATAGAAACAGACTAGAACAGTAGGTACTGGGGTGGGGGAATGGTGTTAGGGAGGGAGATGTTGGTCAAAGGATACAAAATTTCAGTTAAACAGGAAGACTAAATTCAAGAGATCTATTGTAGGACATGGGGACTATAGTTAATAACAATGTATGTATGCTCAAAAATTAAGGGAGTACATTTTTAAGTGTTCTTACCACAAATAAATGAGATGATATATGTGTTAATTAGCTTGATTTAGCCATTCCACAATGTACATATATTTCAAAATATCATACTGTACATCATAAATATATATACAATCTTTATTTATTAATTAAAAATAAATAAATAAATAAAATAAGTTAAGTCTTAGATATATTAGGTAATTTTGCTAAAATCACATACTAAGTGATGGTGCTAGGATTTAAACCCATGAGTTTCTAATGCTATTGTCTCATTGTCTTTCAACTGTACTACATTGCCTCATTCATCACTTGAAATGTGAAAGTACATACTGCCAGGCTCAAGATACCCTTTAACTTTACCAATTAGATCTTACATATCCTGATAACCATTTTTTTAAATGCTACAAAGATTATTTCATTGGTGTTCTGGAAGTGGCTCCCACTGGCTCGAGAGTCATTGGTTATATTTTTTTCCTGACTCTATGCTCAGTGACTTAGTGCTGATACCTCAAAATTGATAATGTTGGGAGTATTTACACTATGAAAATTGGCAAACTCATTGAGTCAGGGTCCTTTCTCTCCCTTCTCCAGCTGGTCATTAAGCATATACCAGAACATCACCAGGCAAAACACTTTTATTCAAAATCTTTAAAAACATCTTCTTACAATTCTAACATTAATTTCTTTCCTTTACTATTATATATACCTTTCTGAACTTAGTTTTACCTCTTGACATTTGAAATATTATTGTGTTCTTTACGCTTCAAAGACTTCCCATGATTAAAAAATAAAACTCAACTTCCCTTTTCCCCATTTAATCATAGGTCTCCTTTTTACTCATAAAATTATAATTTTAATGTGTAGTCATGCTAAGATCTATCACATTCAAGTAGTTTGAGTGCTTGTCTATTTAAATAAGATGCTTCTTATTTAACAATGGAATTCTATTGAATGACCTAAAAATAACTGAACTGCAAGGGCTGATCTATGGTTAATCATTCAGAGAAGCCAATGAGCTATAAGATTGGATAATCTCAAATTTTGTGACCACGGTTCATGTATAATTTTAAGTATTTCCTAAGTTAAAATTCAAGAAGTATGAAATAAGGAGGCTTTCTGAATTATGAGAAGAAATAAGTTAATGAATACTGAAATCAGGATTATTTATTAGTACCTAGGCTATGGCCTATTGGTACATAAAAACAAAGTCAAATTATCTGGGGGAGAGCAAATGAGAGTTTTAATATTCTAAGGTTATAAGAGCCAATAGAAGATCTATCTCACAGGGATGAGTTCAATGCATACACATACTGGCCAAGTGCTTCTTAAAATTAATAACTTCTATGCAAAGTTACTATTTTTGCTTCTTCACATGATATATGAACTGGGTCAAAAGTAACAGCTTGGGGAATTTATTTTAAAGATTGCGTATAGTTCCTCACCTACATGAGTTCATACTGAAATAATTTATAAACCAGAAAAGGAGAAAACAACAGAGCTATTGTTAGAAACTAGTGATACCCGACATCTTCCTGGACAAAATTTCAGGAATTTCTGCTTGGAATAGTGTGAATCAGTTTGATGGAAACCATAAAGGATAGGAATAAAATGATGTTAAAATTTATCACCTTCAAAAAAGCTATCTGGAAGGTAAGTAAAGATAATGCTTGCAGACTCAATTTGTTACACCCTAAGTGAATGGGTCGAGGGATGGCACCAAAAGATAGCTTGGGGAGGAATAAAAGGTATTATTGCTAGGCCTGCTGTCTGCTTGAAGCCCTGGGAGGCATGCTAACATCCAGAAATGTGTAGTCCGGCAGAGCATAGAACTAGGCACTGAGTAAGTTCACTGTGGTGAAGACGGCAACATCAGATGGAATGAATAATGACATTTTGATGAAAGAAGTTTATTTTGGGACTATTTGTTCCCTCCACTTCCTATCAGGCTATAGAGTCTGTAAAAGATAAGGAACTCAAACAATGACATAGACCTATTTCTAACAGAATCCATATAAACTCCATTTGGTTATAAATCCAAATTAAATAAACATGCATTTTCTCCCAAAATATAAACAAATCAAGATATTATCAATCAGTGAAAAAGAGACAATGATAAAATAGAAAAGAAGTTACCAAAAAAAAAAAAAAAAAGAAAAAAAAAAAAAAAAAAAAA
>NW_007733869.1:45967-64053 GCF_000696425.1 Galeopterus variegatus
GAAAAAGAGAAAAAGAAAAAAAAAAAAAAAAATTACCAAAAAAAAAAAAAAAAAAGAAAAAGAAACAAGAAAACACTGAAAATTGTTTGGTCCAGGTCAAACGGAATCTGATATTTATGGTAACTAGTTAAAAAAATAAGGTGAGCTCATCTACTAAAAGGGAAAAGTAATCAGATTGTATATTTGCATTGGGTAAAAATAAAATCTAATAATATTTTGCTCATAAGAAAAATCCAAAAATAAAATGACTCAGACCAACAAATTTTAGGCCGACCTAAAGATAGAAAGGATAATAAGGCTAATATTAGACAAGCTGAATTCAATAAAATGAGATAAAATGAAGTAAATTTCACATGGGAAGATCAGACAATTGTATTAAGTACCCAATAATTAAGAAGCACAATATAAAAGTAATGTTAAGTTGGATAAGTACAATGGGAAATAGACAAATACAATTATAGAGGGAGACTAATGTATCTATGCATTTCTATAAATGACTAATAGGTCAATCATATAAAATGAAATGAGAATATGAAACTGTTGAATATAATGCTGAAGTAGTGCTATACCAAGTATGTAATTTGCTGCTTTTCATGTACCATGAAACTTTACACAAATTAAACACATGTAAATCAAATTGAAAACCTTAATTAAGAATCTCAATCAGAAATTATGCTGACCACATTTTCTGACCCCATTGAAATGCTAAAACTAAGCATCAACTGAAAATATTTAAACGCAAAAACCTAAAACTTTGCCATTTAAAACAACTTCTTCAAAATAACTTTTGTAACAAAGAAAAACATTAAAATTCAATGGTATGTTATTTGGTTTGTACAGTTGAGAGTAACATATGTTAATTCTAATAGAATATCTCTATAAATATACTTACATACTGTTATTTAGAACATAAAACAGAAAAAATATTGCTAAGGAGACAAAGTTTTTAGATTCAAAATATATAGTTTATTTTAAATAGCCAAGAGAATCAAATAAATATCTATTCACATTAACAAGAATTTAGCAAATTAAATATATTAAGATAAATGAATAAAAATACTTGACTTTTTTGTGAACTAGCCATAACCAAAAGGAAATTAATGTGAAATACTTAGGAGAAAACCCAGTAATAATTAACATGAAATACTTAGGGGAAAACCCAAATACGAAATGTGTAGAACTTATAAGTCAATTATAAAAATAAAAAAACTTTACTGACATACATGATTAAGACCTAAATAAATTGAGAGACACTGTATTTCTCCATGGGAAATCCAGTCAGTTATTTCAGGTTATCTTTTCGATATCTCGCAAAATTAGCCATGCTCACTAAAGGGGAACAAATAAAAACTAATAAATAATATTTTGGGAAGGAGTAATAAAGAATCCTTGTTCTGCATACAAGTTGCTAAAATATTATAAAATTTACAGTAAGTAAAAGTAGTGCAGGCCTGCTGCAATGATCAAAAAAGAGAAGAATTAAACAGAACTGATCACTTCGAACAGAAGCATCTAGTAGATGATAAACCTAATATTTCATATCAGTTGGGAGGGAATGACTTTTCAAGACATGATATTAGAATCATAGACTGACTCGCTAGAAAAAAGGATTAAGGTAACAACTCTCCACAGATGATATATAAAAATAAATCTCAGCTTGATATAAGTGCTAAATTAAAATAAGACCATTAATATGAAAAGATATGAATAAACATCCAGCTGATGTTGAGACGGATTATTGTAAGCTTGTTTTTGGCTTTATGAAACCAAACTCAAACCAAAGTAGAAAAATTGAAATAAAGTTTAAACTTACACGCCATCGGTAATAATCATGGAACAAGTTCAAAGACATCAACAAAGAAAAATTTGCAACCTATGAGAGACAAAGCTTTGGAGAAACATAAACATGTCTACAGTAATATGAGCAAAAAGGACTGCCAGATAATTCAAAAAGGATAAATTCAAATGACAATAAAAATAAGTAAAAAATTTGTATTCATATTTATAGGTAATCAAATGAAAAGTATACCAATATTAACAAGAATTTAGATATATAATTGTGGCTATCAATTCAGCAAAAATTTTTTTAAAGATATAATACTCAATTTTTGTGAGGATGTTGTTATAGAATTATGGAGGATTTTAATTTTATTCTTTAAAATAATTTTATACATACATGTTTTCAACAATGAGAAAAATGTTATCAGAGTAGAATCACATTTTTGTTATTGGAAACACCTATAAAGTGAGCAATATGAAATAAAATACTTTTAGCTTAAGTATAAATATTGTAATTCATTATTATTTTAAACTTAAAAGATAATGAAAAGATAAAACATATATTAGGGAGAAATTGGGGAGGGGACACAAAGACTAATTACAATTTGTAATAATGAACTTGCTAGTAATATTGATTTGATCATCACATATTGTACACAAAAACTGGTAGTCAACCCTGTACCCCCAAAACATATATAATCAATAATGTTTCAATTGAGAAAATAAAATAAAACAGATTTCTAAAAAAAAAAAATAAAAATAAAAATAAAGAATCCAGAGATAGGTTTTTCTCAAATATTTTAGGGTCAAATGGCAGCATATTCTATTGTCAGAAGATGACTGGATTGGGTTAAATTGTGAATTTGTGACCCGAGTTCCCGCTTGGCTGTAAGATAAACAAATCATTTAGTCTCTCTGGGAATCAGTTCCTTCTTCTGTAAAATGGGGATAATTTTTCCTGTCTAGATGTGAAGATAAAATATAATAATATGTTTGAATGCAATTGTGAAAACTATCACACAGTTCATTTTCAAACTACTATAATTATACTCATGGAATTATGCATAATTCTAAATTATCCTTCTACCTACTCAATTAGTTTGTATACAGGTTAGGGGTGTTCCTTCTACATTTCATTTAGTAAGGTCCAATACCACTTTTGAATGCTATAAATAATCATACATTATTCACTCAGAAAGCACTCATTTCCTTACTGTGAATCTGTACCTTGATATGTCAAATTAGATGTCTTTTGGGGCCGGCCCAGTGGCGCACTGTGCTAGTGCGCCGCTTGGGAAGTGCGGTTGCGCTCCCGCCGAGGGTTCGGATCCCACATACAGACCGGTTCCCGCTCACTGGCTGAGCGAGGCGCGGCGGCAACGCCGAGGGTTGCAATCCGTTGCCGGACATGGAAAAAAAAAAAAAAATTAGATGTCTTTTGGGGCCGGCCCAGTGGCGCACTGTGCTAGTGCGCCGCTTGGGAAGTGCGGTTGCGCTGCCGCCGAGGGTTCGGATCCCACATACAGACCGGTTCCCGCTCACTGGCTGAGCGAGGCGCGGCGGCAACGCCGAGGGTTGCAATCCGTTGCCGGACATGGAAAAAAAAAAAAAAAAAAAAAAAATTAGATGTCTTTTTTTGAAGAAAGTAATGTTCCAACATGAGACACTGGTTTTAATGTAATCTTTCTTAGCCACTTCTTAATCTTAGCAGAAGTATTGTCTATTTGCAATTTTACAATGGTGTGATGAATTTATATGCTTTTTATTTATTTTCTTTTTTTATTGAAACAATTGAGTGTATATACTTCTGGGGCACAAAGTTGACTATTAATATTGTGTACAATCTGAGATGGTCAAATCAGGACAGTCAGCTTATTCATCATTACATTACATCTTGACAGATTTTCTCCTCTTCAGTTCTGAGGGTAGCAATGATGTTCAATAAAAAGTTGCAACTTCTTTTAGTGAGCAGGTATATCTGGGAAGATATGCAAAGAAAGGAAACTTGCATGGAATTGAGCTAAAGCTTGGTAAACTTCTTTAGGACAAAAATTAAGTTTGTCAGGATTTTAACCTATTCATTTGAAGGCCCTTTCCAGGATTGTGGCTATTCAGGAAAGAATATTAGTTCTCTCTTCCGATATCTTCTAAAATTTGTGATGGCTGATTAAACCTAATCAGGAAAAAAGAGGAAAAAGAAAGATCAACAGATGAATTTGAGAAAAAATAGTTCTTTGAATATTTGAAATCTAGCCTCCTTTTCTCAAAACAGAAAGGCTCCAAATCATACAATTTAGACTTTAGTGATAAAAGGTAAGAATAGAAGCTCTATTGCTTTTACTTCAACCAGAATTATAAAGATTAAAGGGACCTTGGCTTGTCAAGCAAAGCTGCTAAGATTCTGAAGAACAACTAGAAGATGCTTTGAATTATTAGTGCTGTGTAGCAGTGGCTGCACTAGATAATAAGCAGACAGAATGTTGAAATGACCACTTTTCAAATATGGAGCTTATTATTTCAAACATCATTTAATAACAGGCATGAAAATATGCAACTAACCTACTCATTGTTACTTGTACTGTATGATTGAATTACCTTTGTAAGCATGAGCCAAATTAGTCTTTTCCTGAAGTTATTTAGCTATTAATACAGTACTCAGGAATCTTGCTTGCTATGGTAATTAGAAAACAAAATTATTCTTTATATGTTTTCCAAAAAACCAAAAATGTCTCAAAAAGGAAAGTATTAGAAGATAAAACATAATTATTAAATAAGGATTTTTCATGACTAGGTGTTTGCACATAATCTTGACTGTTTTAATGTATATATTGCTTTATACTTATATAAAATATCTACCCCAAAGAAGATTTTGCTCCATAATTTAGCACAATAAGTGTGCTAATACACTGATATGCTAATTATAAGATCAGGAGATAACATAAAAAGAGAGGAAAGATTCAAGCTGAATTGGACCTCTGAATCTTGGATAAGGTAGAAGGTTAAGCACATGCAAAAGATGAATGGGTATCAATAACTCCTGATTTAACTGAAATATTTTTGTTCAATATTAGTTGACATTGTTTTAAAATAGATGAAAGATTGCTATAAAAAAAATGTAACCCCATATTGCCCATTTCAAGAAAGAATAAAGATAACCATAGCAATGTCAGTTTATATTGTATACAAAAATAAAGGCAGTTGAACCCTAAGGTGGGTTATTGAGTGAGGTTGTATAATTTTCTTCCTTTGAGGTTTTATTATGTAAGAGATATAGCCATCTGTCTTCGAGACTGTGGGAACAGAAGATTATGTTAGGGAGCTTCTCTGGGTTTTTTGTACTTTCATGACACAGTTTGAAAGAGTTCAATGTCATAAAGACAGCCACCACTGAAAAAGAAGAAGAAATTTTGAGCTGACTTCTGGTAAATCGCTCTCACCCAAGGGTGGTTGTGAAGTGTTCAGTGACATGGCTTGTTTGTAGATGCTCTTAAACTAGGCAGCACAAGAGTCAGAGAACTTTCCTTTGATGCTCTTTGTGCCAAGGCTGGGGATACAGAGATGAAGAAGACTCAGTTCCTGCCTCAGAGGATTCACCAGCCTCCTTGGAGAGAAGAGACATGTAAATAAGAAAAATACAAGCAGCAGGGTGTGTGCAGCATGGTTGCTCACAAAAGGCTCACAGCTGGTGTAGAGGAGTGGGTTACTTTCCAGCAAAGGAAGGGGTCTGGGAAAGAAAACAAATACATCCAAATTTTGGCAAATGACTAAGAATTTGCCAGGAGGAAGAAAGGACATTTAGAGCTGAGTGAAGAACAGTGAGAAAACCCTATGTGTCAGAGAAGGGTGAGTAGTTCCCGATTGCTGAGGCATAGCTGGCAAGTGGGCAAGGGCAAGGCGGAGTGGCCAGAAGTAAAGCTGGAATAGAAATCCAGATAAAGGAGAACCTGGAAAGGTGAGCAGCTACAGGGCAGGGCTTGTTCCCAGAATGAAATGACGAGCCATTAAGGCATTTAAAGTGTGAGATGAAACTAATCCCTAAAATCAACTTGGTGGCAGTATGGGAAAAATGACTCATGGAGGTAAGGCTAGATTTAGGGAGATGAGTTTTTAAAAGAGTCCACGCTAGGCATACTGAGTTAAAGTAAGTAGTGGGTGCCAGGAAAGTAGAATAGATTCAAGAGACCCATTAAAGATAGACTGATTGAATTTGGTTTCGTATGGAGAAAAATTATAAAGAAGGAATCTGGGACAGTCTCTGTGATGGGATATGGAATATAAGAGGCTTAAACATTTAGGGAAAAAGATGAATTTGATAATAAACTTGATGACTGGGTCTGGAGGTCACTGATCTGTCCATGTAGCGATCTCCAGGGTTTTTAGTTTAATAGGGAGGTTTGTGCTGGATATGAAGGAATCTACGCAAATGAAAGATTTGTCCCATTGGTGCTACTCAACATGACCACTTGTACTAGGACATGGCATTAAATACCACTGTATCAGACAGTGATGAATTCATTCCCTGTTTAATTTCCTTTCCCTTTAGATTAACCCTTGAGAGACTTTCAATTTAGTGAAAATTTGTTCTTAACTTTTGCTAATCTCCCTTTTAAGCCAAGAGAACATCAGCCTCAGGCTCAAGCCTTTTAGCTGACAATAAATATCTGATTAAAATGTAATAATATCACTATGCTTTTGCTAGATTCATTTTCATCATTGCCTCTTACATGTGGCAGTAATATTGATTTTTCATTATCAATAGTGATAATTTTATCTTTATATTTTAAAATATGATTCAATTTAAAGAGAAATTATGTAAAGAAGAAATGATGCAGTGTGCAGGTGATAAACACGGTAATGATTTGTGCAGCAAAATTCATATTGGAGTGGGGCTGTTGTGGGATCCAGAGCAGAGAGAGCGGTCATCTTTACTATAGAACTGGAGGGAAGGAGACATGAGTTAGAAGTGGTGCAGGAGATTCATTCCTGAGAAACTCTGAATTCCTAGTAAAGAAGAATCATCTTGACGGGAGCAGGGGACAGAGGCAGAGGTAGTTTTGAGCCGGGTGGCAAGCTGTGTACCAACTGCTTAGGGAAATTAGAAAGTGTCAGCCAATGGTAAGAAAAGATTTGATGAGAGGTTGAGGGTCCAAATGGCATTATAATCTGAGATTTAAGGTAGCATCAATTGCAATAGTTTATACAAATGTCCCAGGCAGTGCTTAGCTTTAGGAATGTTGGATGCTGAACAAAGAGCAGATCCAGATCTGGGGATTTCTAGAACATGGCAGTGTGCCTGTTCCTAGTCATTCTAGTTCCCTTCCTTACTAGTACCTGGAATGTCATCCCCTACCACTTATTGCTCCCTCAGTTGTTCTTTTTTATTTATATTTAACCAACTTTTCCTTCTGTGTGGTTCATTCTCATTGGTCTAATCCAGACATTCATATAAAAACAAATCTCCATGGTTCAGTCCAGCTACCTTTAATTTTCTTTTTGAAAACTTCTTTAAAGAATTATGTTATATATAACATTCATTTCCGTAGTTTCCATCCATTCTTTTCTCTTATTTTAAACTACAATTTTTTTTTCAAATTTATGCATACAATTTTATTTAAAGTTTTGAATAGCTAATCTATGTGTACATAATTCAGAGGAGTTAAAGTATATATAAGAGGTCATCTTCTTCCCATCACTGTGCTCTACCATCCAGTTTCCCTCCTTGTAGGCAACAACTATTATCCACTGATTTAAAAAAATATAAATATATTTCATATATAAGCTCAATTTTCTTTGTTTTTTTTAATAAATGATAACATACCATGCATGCTGCTCTCTAACTTTTACTCCTTACTCAATATAATTTGAAGATCTTTTCATTTTAACATATAGAAATCTTTAATATTTAGAAATTTTAAAAGCTGAACCGTATTCCATTAAATGAATATACATAGTTTATTTTGCTTGTTTTCTATTTGTAAGTATTTATGTTATTTTTAATTGGTTGCTCATACACAAAGCTGCAGGTAATAACTTTAAACATATATTATTTTACTAAGCACAAGTATATCTGTAAGAAATTCCTAGGATTGGAATCACTAGGTCACCAAACTTTGTTCAGTCCTTACTGATCGATCTTTTGTCACCACCATTCAACGGAAATACGTTTTATCAACATCATCTAAAATTCCAAGAGAATATTTTGTTTTCATAATTTAACCCAGCGGCAGCACTGGACACAGCTAATCATCACTTCTTTCTTCCTAAAATACTTTCTTCTTTTGGCTTCCATGATAGCATACTCTTCTAGATTTGCCCCCATTCCACTGACTGCTCCTTCTCAGTTTCCTTTTCTGGCTCTACTCTCTTCGATATATGTAATTTGAACCATCTATAGCTCTTTTCTCAGCTTGATCTTTTGAGTGCACTCTCTTCTGAAATTATTTCATAAAATATTGTTCAAAATGCCATTTTTCCACTGATGACTCACACATTTTTATCTACAACTCTGACTTTTTTCCTGTCCCAACTACTCCTGTGATACTGCCATATCTAATAACTGCTCAAAACTTAATTGCTCCTTCCTAGTCTCCCCATATCAGTTGGTGACAACTGCATTTTTCTACTTGATCTGGTCCGATATATGTAATTTGAACCATCTATAGCTCTTTTCTCAGCTTGATCTTTTGAGTGCACTCTCTTCTGAAATTATTTCATAAAATATTGTTCTAAATGCCATTTTTCCACTGATGACTCACACATTTTTATCTACAACTCTGACTTTTTCCCTGTCCCACCTACCCCTGTGATACTGCCATATCTAATAACTGCTCAAAACTTAACTGCTCCTTCCTAGTCTCCCCATATCAGTTGGTGACAACTGCATTTTTCTACTTGATCTGGTCATAAATCTCAGTATGAGCTTTGATTCTTTTCTTTCCATCATCAACCATGTCTAATCCATCACTAAGTCTTGTCTCCTTTACTTCCAAATACATCTAGAATTCAGCCACTTCTCACCATCTCTATTACAATTATTTTAGTCAAATATTAGGCTAGAAAACTCTAGTAGTTTTCTGACAGCCTACTAGCATTCTCTTTTTGTCTTCCAAAAGATAATCTTCACACAATAGCAAAAGTATCTTGGTAAAACAGTTTCATGCTGGGAATGCTTTCATGTCTTCCCATTGTACATAGAAGAAATTAGAAATTCTATGCCTTGAGTTAAAAGGCCACACATTGCTTCTGAGAGAAGGAAATACCACAAACTAATCGGAGAGATTATCAGATCCATACATTCCACCTTCCTTAATACTCATGTATACTCACTGATATAATTTTTGCTTATTTATGTTCATTGCCAGGCTCTGAAACATTTCTCTTTTTCCCTTTTCAAGTGGATGCATTATTTCTGTTACAGATGACAACTCTGAGATTCCCTACTGCACTTCAAGGATTCTTCACATTTAGAGCAGAAATTATATTTCTTGCCTGTCTAATTTATGGCTGAGGGAATGGAAAAAAGTTTTGCCAGTGGGGCACGGGAACTGTGGTTCTATGTTGGATCACTACCAGTGCTTCCCTATTTATCTCTGGACCCTGTCACTTAAGGATTAATAGTGCTTTCGGTTAAAAACATCCAGGAGGCAACACACTGCATCTTGTTTATTCTGCTTTGAACAGCATTCCTCCCACCTCTAATTGAAAAAAACAAAACAAAGCAAACAAACAAAAACTCAGCATCCCTTCTACCTCTAATATTGAAAAAAAGACAATCCTGCAATTGCTTTTCAAACATTATCATGTCTATGTTGTTTTACATCATCCCTTTATTATTACTAATGTACTAGAAAGTGTCCTTCAAACACCCTTGAAATGATTTCAGTAATAGTAATAGATTCAAAGGGGACCACATTTGCCAGATAAGAAAATTGAAACTATCACTCCTTTCATTTCCAATTAAGAAGTTATAATTTTGGAAGTCTTGGAAAAAACATGCACACAATTTTAAATTAAAAACAAAATATTTCCTAAGAAAGTTGTGTGTATAATTTTTATTACCAGTTTTATGGTAGTTTTTATAAGAACAATAACTAAGAACTTTAGAAAACTAGTTAAGTAAGACATTTATTTATTTAAAAAGTGAAAAAGTTGCCTTTACAAATGTGCTATTGCTCAATTGCACCCATTTATAAACGTGGCTAATGAAGCAAAGTGGCAAAAATTGCATTATTCTTTAGTTTTCATTCCAACAAATAGATATATTTGTATACTTTTGAAGGGGAACAATCCCTTGATATAACTTAAGCTCATCAGCCCTGTAATAAACCTAAGTGAATGGGGCTTGAACAAATGATTTATACTAACTAAAGTGTGTGTGTGTGGAAAAATATACTAAAGTTTCCTATAAAAATAAGTAAAATAAGTTATTTTTCATATCCAGGAACTCCTAAGCTAATACCACACAAGAATAAGATTTATTCTAGAAGCATCTGAGTTTGTTCCTTGAAGAACACTCTACCCAGAGCTTAGAAAACCACTTTTGATTGGAAACGGTGTATAACTACTTTTATTCTCAAGACTGACCTTGAAACAGATTTGAACGGGTGGGGGGAAGCAAGAACTACACTTTCCTTGGAGGGGACTCAAAGTGGTGATGCTTGAACATGTGTATGAGCTTAGATGGGGACATTCTCAAGACTGACCTTGAAATAGATTTGAACGGGTGGGGGGAAGCAAGAACTATACTTTCCTTGGAGGGGACTCAAAGTGGTGATGCTTGAACATGTGTATGAGCTTAGATGGGGAAGGGAGGAGAGGAGGAGAGCAAGTGTAAGTCCGGAGGGGATAGCAGAGTCTTCCTGGGGTTGCTTTGGCTGGGGACACTCTCACTCCATCTGCGAGTGAGGCAACTCAGAGTCCAGTCCACATACCCAACAAACACATAGACATATGAGACAAATCAAACTTAAGCATCATTAGATTGCTTTCCACCAAATCAAATTTCAAAATAGTGTATGCAAATGGAATTGGAGTGAAACTCATTTTTGAATTTGTATTATTTTCCTGGTTTTGGACATAACACATCTACTACAATTTAATCAAACTGCAACAATTACATAGCTATTCCAGGAAAACTGGCGTGGGGGGAGGGGGCATAACGCTACCTGCTCGTCATCTTACATATTCACTTAAATCATGTGAACTATACTACGGTCTTCAAGGAACCTGCGGAATACTTAACAGGCAGGAAAAACGAAGTCTGCTCCTCAAGGTTTCTTCCAAACTGCGTGGCAGGGCACGTTCTGTTCCCACCCAGCACACTATCAGGGGCCGTCTCTTTCATGCAAACGAACATAACCCCAAAATCGAATCCAGCCTTCTAGTCACCCAAAATGCCAGCAGGCTGTATGTATGTATTCTTTCTCCTTACCTCTCCATGTCATTCTTTTAACTTTCTGGAAACACAGCGGCGGCTCTCCCAGCACCTTTGGGAGCAAGAACACTGAGGATAAACCCTGATGCTGTCCGCCACTTGAACCCCCGTTTCTCCTTTGCTCAAACGTCCCTACAAACAGGCAGGTGCCAACAAGCCTTCCCTGGGCAAGACCTGCAGCAGCCCAGGCACGCTCCGGCGGCGAGGTGGGACCTCTCTCCTGCCCCTTCACCTCAGTGATTCGTGCCCGCAGGAAATCAAGTGGGAAAGCTGCAACCGGTTTCCAATCTACGGATTCGCCCAGCTTCTCACATTTATCTTATCATTTCCACCCGAATCCTCCCCAGATCCCACCAAGGGATCAATTGGAAGACTCCTGTCCTCTCAGTGCCAGATTCTGTCCGCGCCCCGTCTCTCTCCACCCCCTCGTCTCCCCAAGGCATGAGAGCCGGGAACCTGAGCCCTGAAGTGGGGTGTCGCCGGCTTGGACCGCCACCTCTCGCCCTTGGGCCGGGGCCGGACCCCTCGCTCTCAGCCTAGACCACCGGCTCCGCCCAGTACCGCGCCTGCTCCCCGAAACTTAGCCCCCAGGGAGCAGAGGTTGCTGGCGGAAGGGAAAGGCGATTCTTGAATTCCTATACTGTCTGATCAAAGACGTGTGATGGAAAAGGAACTGGGCGACAGCCCCACAGCGCTTCCCACCCTTCGGCGGGCGCCGGCCAGGGCCCCCGCTCCGCGTCCCCACCTGCGCTCCAGCCGCGGGCGCGACGCGCGTCCCTCGCTCTGCGCAGAGCCGCACACTCACCCGAGCGAGCGCTACCCGCCGCGGTCCGGAGCGGGGAAGGTGGCCCCAGGCCCGGGGCCCGGGCGGCAGGGGCTTCTCCGCGGGTCGCCGGCCACCGCCAGGATGACAGCGGCGCGTCCGGGCTGCTCTCGGGACCGCGGAGCTGAACGCGCCCTGCGGACTCGGGTCCGGGGGCTGTCCACCACCCCTAGCACACCTCCCTTCTTGCTGTCATCTCCTGCTTCCTTCAACACCCCTTTCCCTTCTTCCTTCTCTCCCTTTCCCCCCTCCCTGTCCCTTCTCTCACGCGTCTCCTCCCTCCCCTTCCACTGATGCGCGGAGAAGGGCGGGGGAGGGAAAAAGTCTCGTCTCTTTAACTTGAGTGATACCTTGGAGATTATCAATCCATGGCATTGGAAATGACGCGAACCACTTTTCTGGAAACATCTTTTAAAGAAACGACTTTTGTCTCCCTTTCTTTTCCATCTTTGCATCTCCCAGTGGTTCTTTTTATCCGGTTGGGTGGCTGGGAATGAGGTGAGGTCAGACAAGGAAAGCCAAACGAAATTAATAGGCAGCAGCCTAAGTGGCATTGCACACCAGCCATTGGGTGGGCCCAGAGACCTGTTTACCCACGCTTGCACAAAGCATCTCCTGCAAAAGAACTGGGCTTGGGGCAAGAGGAGACGGGAGATAGGCTAGGTAATGGGCTCAGGGTTTATTCACGGTTTTATTCTAAGGCGTCCCAGTGGTTCACCTTGAAG
The DNA here is from genome assembly GCF_000696425.1 of Galeopterus variegatus. NCBI lineage: Eukaryota > Metazoa > Chordata > Mammalia > Dermoptera > Cynocephalidae > Galeopterus > Galeopterus variegatus. The sequence continues at coordinate 58,728 of NW_007733869.1, forward strand.
ATGCCTTAGAACACATCTCTAGTGCTTTATTTGGATTTGACCTTGAAAGAATACTTGACCTTTCCTGTTCCTGACCTTAAATCTTTTTCCAGACCTATATTTTATAGCCCTGTATACAGAGTTCCTGCAGACTACCAGGAATTCTCCAAACCTGCTTCCACTGCCCTTAGAAACTTGAGTGTTTCTTGGAAGGAGGCAGTTTTCCAGAACTGAAACAGGCGTCTAATGTTGAGAGGGAGGGGTCAGATTTTTTCGTAGAGAGTACCACACCGGTAGTCCATAACTGGACCCACCCAGGACTGAATTTCACTCTGGGTTTCACTGTCCTAGATTCAAATTCTCAGAAAGGAACTCCTGTCACAGAGAGATCCTTTCTGCTCTCCCATCTGCCAACACCTCCTGCCACCCAAAGATGAGCTTATGTAAATCTTCCTTATATACCAAGCTTGTATTGTCCAGCCTATCTTCCTCCCAAAGGTGACGTCATCCTTATTCTCTGGCATCATATATTTAAATGAGATACTGTACATAAAACACTTAACATAATCCTTAGCACTTAGCACTCAGTAAATGTTGGCTGAATTATGGGCAATGACTTCAGATTATTATCAGCAATTGTTTCATGTCTTTATTCTCTCACATGATTCTTAAACCTCAAATCCCTGTGCCACGATTTGCACAATTCCAATCTCTTGTCCCTTAAAAATATATGTCTGTGTGGTTGTGACTACTTTTTAGGAAAGTACAGTGAAAATGATTCCAGAGGAAGTCAAGGTTTGTAATAGAACACAGTGATTTCCCTGGAAGATATGACATTGACCACCTTGATTTTTACTCTTGTACCCACAGCAATTTGTAATGAATCTTGTAGACGACAGCCATAGAGAGAATCTAAGGTTATACCACTTCAACAAGAAGATTAAGAACGTCTCTACCCTCTACACAGAGTTTCTTTCTTTTTTAAAAAAATTTTATTTTGTCGATATACAATGTGGTTGATTATTGTGGCCCATTACCGAAACCTCCCTCCCTCCTCCCTCTCCTCCCTCCCACCCAACAATGTCCTTTCTGTTTGCTTGTCGTATCAACTTCAAGGAATTGTAGTTGTTATGTCTTCTTCCCCCCCCCCGTTTTTTTTTTTTTGTGTGTGTGTGTATGTGAATTTATTTATTTATTTTTAGCTCCCACCAATAAGTGAGAACATGTGGTATTTCTCTTTCTGTGCCTGACTTGTTTCACTTAATATAATTCTCTCAAGGTCCAACCATTTTGTTGCAAATGGCAGTATTTCATTCGTTTTTATAGCTGAGTACTATTCCATTGTGTAGATATACCACATGCAACAATAGTGCAAATTGCACACTGTCCCCAGGAGACTCAGAAGATGCTCTGTGGATGTCCCTTCTTGCAGGTTTTGTTCTTTTGTTTAACAGTGCAACAGGAACCAACTTAAAATGTGAGAACTGAAGACCTCAACTTTAGGATGTTTCCAGACGATGTGTTTGGACTTGTGCAATTGGAATTAAGAATTTGATTATACAACTACGGAGTAGATTATATTAAGTGAAGTTGTGGAAAAGACCCTACCAAAGATGCAAGGGGGATCTAAGATTTTCAGATGCTTCTGCTATTGCTATTGCAGCAAACAAATTTGCTTATGGGTCAGTGATGAAAATGCACCTTAAATGCTGCAACAGGATGTAGTGCCCTAGAGGTATTCCATTTGCTATTCAGTGCACAGATACTTGTCTTGGCAGGCAAGACACAGTCACAGCACTCAAGGGTTTCTCTGAGTAACTAGAGAATGTCACAGATTAAATACTTTAGGCTGCTTCTTTAGGTATTAGACTACATTTTTTTAGAGGCCTAAATCTCAGTAAGAAAGAGGCCAGTTCGTTTTTAAGTCCACTGCTTTTAAGTTGTTTAAAATAAATTAAGTCATCCCAGATAAGTTTTTTTGTTTGTTTTTTGTTTGAAAGCTTAGATGAAAGATCCAGAAAGTGTCAGTGTTTAAAGATCTTTTTTATTTTTAATCTTATATTTACAGAATGAGGGACACATGTCTTAATAGGAAACAAACTAATAGTCTATTTCTTGAGCTTTTGCCAGAAGGGAGATTTTATTAAGGACAAATTACACTATTTTGATAACATTCATCTCAGTTTAACAGTAAGTTGAAACTCTCTTGTTTCTTTCAGTGAAGTTGACTGCACAGTTAAAATAATTGTAAAACTAGCCACAAAGTGCAAAATTAAGGAAAAAGCTGAGCAGTTGTTAAAAAATGTAAGTAGTGTAGACTGAACTAAAACAAATAGTTCAGGCCAAAATAAGCAAACTTTCCTAAATGGTTTATGTTTTTCTTGAGTTCTTTGGCTAACTGCAGAAGATTAACCTGACTTCATATACTTCATTAAGTAAGATATACTGACTCATTCCATGACATCAAAATGTCAATTTTTAGGAATATTATTTTAAGTATTTTTTTCCCTATTTTGGAATAAAAATACTGCAGAGTAAAATGCAAACTCATAATTAAATAAAAGCAATTAAATAAACAACCCTTCCCTAAGTTTATGAGAAAAGTATTTTTTTATGATTATTCAAATTGACTTTATGCATTCATTAAATTCATCAGATAATTGCTTAGTTTTCCTTTTGGAAGGAAATCAAATAGAAAGATATGAGAATGTTGAATAAATACAATTTAATAATTCCATAATGTGCAGGAGAAGACTGTCTTGAAAATAATCCCTATCATAAGATAATGTTTGCTTTATTGCAGTAGAAACTATGTCTAAGCTGGTCTCTAAATAATATTATCATATCTAAAGCACCAGCAGAAAAATTGCGTTCATAATTTAGATTGGTTCTTTACATAAATCATTAAAATTCCCACTCTAGTTAGCTAAATTCATGAGTCATTTTCCAGAAGTTTTCCAGATGTAGCAGAAAGACCGCTGAACGAGAATGTACTGGGTCTGACACCATGGAAGAATCGTATCTTAGGTAAATTAGGCAACAGTTAGCTCATCTCCAAAATTGGGCAGGTAAGTAGTGAACAAAATGAAGACAAACATTGAAATGGTTTTTTATTTGTTGCCACATTATTCTTTGGCTCCAAAACTGAATGAATTGTAGCACAGTGTTTTGCACACTATAATGAGTGATACGGTTGGACAAAAAAGTTAAAGACTATGTCATGTTACTACGTCTATTTTGATGATATGATAGAAAATAACAGTTGATCAAATTCAGTTAAAATATATACTGAAGATGCTAAAATACTATGTAATCAGACCCTTCAGCTAAAAACTCGTTATCCCAAGAAATAGTCAATGTCAAGGTATCCGTTCCTCTTCATAATTTTGATACTGTTCTCAGTTATATTATAATTTTATCTTACCTAGAGCTATTGTTTATATTAGTCTTAATATTTTCCATATTATTTCACAATTTCTCATTTATTCTGTATTTGCTAATGCAATAGGAAAATTCTTTACCTCTCTGCCTTCATGAGAAAACTAGGTATAAAGTAATGAAGGAAACTTGCATTAGAATTGAATTAACTTGCCTCTTAATTTCATCTATCTATTAACCAGTTTGATGACTTAAAGAAGGTATTTAATTTCTTCCAGTTTCAGCTTCATAAAATGTAATATGGGAAGAAGCCAATTTTTTCTATCTATAGAAGTTACCTTGAGTATACTAGAATACAGTATATGAACTATCATAGAAAAGGTAAGGTATTACACAATATAAGATCAGATTTATGTGATAAAAGCTAGCAATGAAATCAGAGCAAAGCCATCAGGTTTGGACACCTCATGAGGTATCTTTGAGGCTGCTAATCTTTTAATTAGAATCTTGTAGTGTCAACACATACAAAGCAATTTTTAAAGTGAAAGTATTTCATAGAAATATAATTTGAAACTATACATCTGCTGGACAGCCAAATAGGGTGCTTTGCATGCATTTGTACTCAGTGAGTACTCTATCAACTCTAGTAGTGTATTAGTCCCTTTCTGTTATTTCATACTGAATACCCGAAACTGGGTCATTCATAAATAAATGAAATTTATTTCTTATAGTTCAGAGGCTGGGAAGTCCACAGTCCAGCGGACACATCTGGTGAGGGCCTTCTACAGCATACTATTTTTAATACTATTGCCAGCTCTTAATATTATAAGTAAAACAGGCTATAGTGTAATTAATGTCTACAGTTGGAATTTTACTGGCACAAAAAGTAGATTCTGAGTGTTTAAAATGGAAGAAAATTATTCCCAAATGTTAGGATTTAGGAGATTGGTTAATATGTGTCCTTGATGGGGAATAAATTATGATTATTTAAAAAAATAATGTTTATCATATATGTATGCTTCTTCTTGTGAATGTGAAATGAGACAAATTAACAGCTTGGTAAAGCTGTGAAATTATTATTATTATTGCTTAATTAAGTTCAACTCTTGAAGGCTTTTAATACAATTTGTTCAAAGCTCCTTGCCAATTCCTTAACTATTTAAAGGCTGTCATAACTTTCAGAAAAGGAAAACAAACCTAAAAATACTGGAGACGGGGCGGGGAGACAGTTGGAGGATTTGGGGAGGGATAGGTTGGGTAAGGGCATAAGAAAAATCATGATTTGTAGTAATAATATACTTATAATAAATAATAAGAAGAAAATAAAGTGCCTTCATAGGAATAGTCCAAAGTTAGAAAAAGAGTCTAATGCAGCTGTAGATTAATTGAGTAAGATCCACTAATACAATCGAGTCCTGCTAAGAACATCTGATAAAATAGACAGTTTTTTTGAAATAGGATTTACATATAAAGCTTTTAGTTTTCAAAGGGAGAAAACATTCTCAACATTTTTTAATCATAAAATTTCCCTCCTATGACATTAAAAAGCACATATTCACATATGTAATTGTATTAGAGAGTGAGTTCATTTTACAGTATGTCTTAATGCTGCTTTGGGAAATAGACTCTCCCAAACATTTTTTTATTTAAAATTTTTTTTTTGTATTGAAATATAATTGATTGTACATATCTGTGGGGTGCTGCATTGAATACCAATACCAATGTGCAATACGTGATGCTCAAGTCAGGATAATTAGTATATTCAACATCACATCTTGCAATCATTTTTGTGGCCATTTCCCAATTTATCACTAAATGCCCCTCTTGCTACCCTTTTCCCACCTCTAGTAACCTCAGTTCTGATCTCTGCCTTTGAAAGTTCCATGTATTATTGTGATTGTTCCTTCTTTCTTTCTTTTATTTTCTTTCTTTCTTACTATTTTATTTGTTTATTATTTAGCTCCCACTT
>NW_007733869.1:65139-67516 GCF_000696425.1 Galeopterus variegatus
CAGGTTTCTTTTTTTTTTTTTTTTTTACTGTTAAGTTCTTTGAGTTACTTGTATATTCTGGATATTAATCCCTTGTCAGATGCATGGTTTGCAAATATTTTCTCACATTCTGCAGGTTGTCTTTTTGCTCTTTTAATTGTTTCTTTTGCTGTACAGAAGCTTTTTAGTTTGATATAATCCCACTTGATCTTTTCCTTTGTTGCCTTTGTTTTGAGGGTTTTATTCATAAAATCTGCCCATTCCTACTTCTTGAGGTGTTTCCCCTATGTTTTCTTCTAGTGGTTTTATAGTTTCTGGTCTTACATTTAAGTCTTTAATCCATTGTTAGTTGATTTTGATATATAGTGAGAAGTACAGATCTAGTTTCATTCTTGTACTTACAGATGACCAGTTTTCCCAGCACCATTTATTGAAGAGGCAATATTTTCTCCAATGTACATTCTTGGTTCCTTTGTCAAAGATAAGTTGGCTGTAAGTCTGTGGATTGATTTCTGGGTTCTGTATTCTGTTCCATTGGTCTAAGGATCTCTTTTTATATTGGTATCATGCTGTTTTGGCTACTATAGCTTTGTAGTATAATTTGAGGTCAGGTAGTGTAATGCCTCTGGCTTTATATTCGTTTTGCTCAGGATTGCTTTGGCCTTTCGGGGTCTTTCGTTGTTCCATATGAATGTGAGGATTGTTTTTCTATTTCTGTGAAGAATGTCATTGGTATTTTGATGGAGATTACATTGAATCTGTAGATTGCATTGAATCTGTAGGTTGCTCTGTGTAGTATGGACATTGCCACAATGTTTATTCTTCCAATCTATGAACATGGAATGTCTTTCCATCTGTTGGTGTCCTCTTTAATTTTCTTCAACAATGATTTGTAGTTCTCATTGTAGAGATNACAGCTTGGTAAAGCTGTGAAATTATTATTATTATTGCTTAATTAAGTTCAACTCTTGAAGGCTTTTAATACAATTTGTTCAAAGCTCCTTGCCAATTCCTTAACTATTTAAAGGCTGTCATAACTTTCAGAAAAGGAAAACAAACCTAAAAATACTGGAGACGGGGCGGGGAGACAGTTGGAGGATTTGGGGAGGGATAGGTTGGGTAAGGGCATAAGAAAAATCATGATTTGTAGTAATAATATACTTATAATAAATAAGAAGAAGAAAATAAAGTGCCGTCATAGGAATAGTCCAAAGTTAGAAAAAGAGTCTAATGCAGCTGTAGATTAATTGAGTAAGATCCACTAATACAATCGAGTCCTGCTAAGAACATCTGATAAAATAGACAGTTTTTTTGAAATAGGATTTACATATAAAGCTTTTAGTTTTCAAAGGGAGAAAACATTCTCAACATTTTTTAATCATAAAATTTCCCTCCTATGACATTAAAAAGCACATATTCACATATGTAATTGTATTAGAGAGTGAGTTTGTTTTACAGTATGTCTTAATGCTGCTTTGGGAAATAGACTCTCCCAAACATTTTTTTATTTAAAAATTTTTTTTGTATTGAAATATAATTGATTGTACATATCTGTGGGGTGCTGCATTGAATACCAATACCAATGTGCAATACGTGATGCTCAAATCAGGATAATTAGTATATTCAACATGACATCTTGCGATCATTTTTGTGGCCATTTCCCAATTTATCACTAAATGCCCCTCCTGCTACCCTTTTCCCACCTCTAGTAACCTCAGTTCTGATCTCTACCTTTGAAAGTTCCATGTATTATTGTGATTGTTCCTTCTTTCTTTTATTTTCTTTCTTTCTTACTATTTTATTTGTTTATTATTTAGCTCCCACTTACGAGTGAGGACATGTGGAATTTTCTGTGCCTGACTTATTTTACTTAACATAATTTTCTCTAAGTTCATCCATGTTGCTGCAAATGACAGTATTTCATTCTTTTTTGTGGTAGAATAATATTCCTTTGAGTATATATACAGCATTCTTCTTATCCAGTCATCCATTGACTGACATTGGTGGGACATTGGTTGGACATTGGTTGATTCCAACTCTTGGCTATTGTACACAGAGCTGCAATAAACATGGGAATGCAGGTATCCCTTTGACATGATGATTTCCATTCTTTTAGGCATATACCCAGCAGTGAGATTCCTGGATCCTATGGGATTTCTATCTGTATTTGTTTAAGGGACCTTCATATTGTTTTCTTTAACGTTTGCACTAATTTAGAGGAAACAGTGTTGGGAGATTTCCCTTTCTCTGCATCCTCACCAACACTTGTTATTTTCTGTCTTTCTGATAATAATAGCTAGTCTAAATGGGGTGAGATGATATCTTGATATAGTTTTGATTTGCATTTCCCTGATGATTAGTGATGTTGAGCATTTTTCATGTGCCTGTTGGCCATTTG
>NW_007733869.1:69127-69911 GCF_000696425.1 Galeopterus variegatus
TCTGATATAAGAATAGCTACTCCTGCTCATTATTGGTTTCCATTTGCATGATACATCTTTTTCCATTCCTTCACTTTTAGTCTGCATATGACTTTAGAGGTGAAGTGAGTCACTTGTAGACAGCATAGAATTCAGTCCAGTTTTTTTATCCAGTCAGTCAGTTGGTATATTTAGAGTGGGGAATTTAATCTATTTACGTAGTGCTGTTAATGAAAGGTATTGTGTTACTCCAGACATTTAATTGTTTTTTTTTTTTTTTTTTTTTTTTTACCAGTAAGGGGATCGTAACCCTTGGCTTGGTGTCATCTGCACCACACTCGGCCAGTGAGCGCACCAGCCATCCCTATATAGGATCCAAACCTGTGGCCTCAGCGCTACCAGCGCCACACTCTACCGAGGGAGCCACAGGGCTGGCTCATTTAATTGCTTTTTTAATGCTTGATTTAAATATCATTTGTTCCTTTCTTTCCCTTTTATTTTGTGTATTTGGTGTTCATTGTTTTCTTGAGGTGATATGGAATGATTTCTTTCTCCTATTCACTAGCATATCTACTCTCTACCAGTGGTGTTTGTTCTTTCTTGTGTATTCATGGTGGTAATTATCACTTTGGGGTTCCAGGTGCAGGACTCCCTTAAGGATTTCTTGTAAAGCTGGTTGTGTGGTAGTGAAACACAGCTTTTGTTTGTTTGGAAAATACACTATTTCCCCTTAATTTCAGAAGAATAGCCTTGCTGGTATAGTATTCTTGGTTGGCAGTTCTTTTCTTATAGTACTTTGAATATA
>NW_007733869.1:70619-75821 GCF_000696425.1 Galeopterus variegatus
TTCAATGCCTTTTCCTTTCTCTGCTCCTTCAAGAACACCCATGATTTGAATGTTTGTGTGCGTAAGGTGGTCCACTAGCTCTCTTAGTTTTTCTTCATTTTTAAAAAAATCATTTTCTCTCTCTCTCTCCCTATTTTTTTTTGTTTGTTTGTTTGCTTGAGTTATTTCAAAAAGACCATCTTCAAGATCAGAATTGCTTCTTCTGCTTTTCTGCCTGCTCTAGATGGCTGCTTACACTCTCAATAGTTTTTATTTTGTTGAATGAGTCTCTCAGTTTCAGGAGGTCTGCTACATTCTTTTTAATGGTATTTATCTCTTTGTAAATTTCCTCCTTCATGTCCTGGATTGATTTTCTCATTTCATTGTGTTGTCTAACTGAATGTTTTTGTATCTCACTGAGTTTCTTTAAGATTGTTATGCTGAATTCTGTTTGAGACATATCAAGGGTTTCTTATTGTATGTGGTCTGGTATTTGAGAATTATAGTATACCTCTGGTCGTGTCATTTTTTTTTTTTTTTCATATTTCTAGTATCCCTACATTGATGCCTAGTCAACTGATGGTTGCTTCTTTTTATACTCTGGGGTGACTTTTGAGTATGTGCATTGTGTCTGTGCATGGTGTTTTAGTTTTGGTTATGGGTGGACTCAGTAGTTCTGGGTAGACTCAATATTTCCAGAGGATGTTGGCAACTGTATCTGTGGCTGGGGCCACATGAGTGGCTGGACCCACACAGGTGGATGGGGGCTGTGTGGGCAGTTGGGGCAGCTGGGGCAGCTGGAGCCATGCAAGTGGCTGGGTGTCTGGGCTTATGTGTGCAGGTGAGGCCACATAGGTGCCTGTGGTGGATAGGACCATGCAGGTGGTTTGGATGTCTGGGGCAATGTGGGAAGTTAGGGGTGGTGGTGCTGGCACCATGCAGGCAGTTTAATGGCTGGATCCACATGAGTGGGTGAGGCCATGAAAGTGGCCAGACAACAGGGCCCATGCAGACAGGTGGGTCTGCATGGTTGGCTGGGCAATTGAGGTCACATTCGTGAGTGAGATCATGCTGGCAGCAGGGTAGTTGGGGTCCCATGGGCTTCTGGGGCCACACAGGTGGCTGGAAAGCTGGAGCCATGCAGGTGCCCAGTGCTATGTGGGCAACATGGGTCTCATGGTTGGGTGCACTGTGCAGGATAAACTCCCTCATGGGGAAAAGGGCCATAGCTCTGGGACTAGGCAATGGCACAGGCAACTGCAGCAGGGGTGGGGGTGGCGGAGGCAGAAGCAGGAGGAGGTTTATCACTGGAAAGTGCTCATGGACCAATGGACTCTTTCCACCACAAGGGAGACTTCCTCCTGGTTGATCCTGGTTTGGGAGACATGGCAGTGGCTGAAGCCATATGCCCCTTTCTCCTCTACACCACCCTACTTGATTTTTGTGCTCTACAGTGTTCTCACCAGGCTTCTGCTGCCCTCCCATGCTTTCCCACCAATGCTCTCCCCCATACTTAGTCATTCCTTGTTCCTGTCACTTTCTGCAAGAGGATCATATGCTGGGCACCTCTAGTCTGCCATCTTGCCACTCTTCCCTCCAAAACATTTAAGTATTTTTCCTATATTATTACTAACCTTATTATTTTATTATTTATCACACTTTATTGTAATTGTGTGCTTGTGTACATGTGTATGTACATGTCTCTCTTTCCCTCTAGACTCTGAGCTACATTAAGGAGAAACCACTTTATTCATTTTGCTTACCCTTGGCAATTTGCCCAAGTACCTGGAAATCAGAAGATATTCAGTAATTTTTGAAATGTATACATAAATAAATGCATCAGGTACATATTTTTAACTTTTCTATTAAATAAAACTTACCAGGTGCTATTTTTCAAAAATGGTATTTGTTGGATGTTGGAAATTATTCAATGCCTTTTACAGAGTCACCTAATGATGCTATATAAACAGTCCTTTCTTTTTTCTCTTCCCTCATTATCACTCTGCTTTTCATGTTGGAGACATCTTCAAATATCTGGTGTTTTTGAGATGTTCATTTATATTCAAAAGGAGGTCACACAGGAACAGGATAAGAATGCTCACTCTCACCACTTCTATTTAACATGGTACTGGAAGTACTAGCCAGAGCACTCAGGCAAGAGAGAGAAATAAAGGGCATCCAGATTGGAAAAGACAAAGTCAAACTGTCCCTGTTTGCAGGTGACGTGATCCTATATATAGAAAAACCTGAAGACTTTACCAAAAATCTCTTAGAGCTGATCAATAATTTCAGTAATGTTGTAGGATAAAAAATCAGTGCCCCCAAATCAGTTGTGTTATGCTCTCCAAAAATGAACTAATAGAAACAGAAATCAAGAAAGTAAGCCCATCTACATTAGTCACCAAAAAACTAAATTATCCACCAATAAATTTAACCAAGGAGGTGAAAGATCTTTACAATGAGAACTACAAATCAATACTGAAATAAATTAAAGAAGACACAAAAAGATGGAAAGACATTCTTGCTCTTGGATTGGAAGAATCCACATTGTGAAAACATTTATACTACCTAGAGAAAACTACAGTTTCAATGCAATTCCCATCAAATATCAATGATATTCTTCACAGAAATAGAAAAAAAAAAAAACAATACTAACATTCATATGGAAAAACAAAAGACCCAAATAGCCAAAGCAATCCTGAGCTACATAAATAAAGGTGGAGGCATTTCACTACCTGACTTCAAATTATAATATAAAGCTATAGTAACCAAAAGAGCATGATACTGGCATAAAAACAGACACTTGGACCAATGGAACAGAACAGAGAACCTGGAAATCAACCCACAGACTTATAGCCAGCTGATCTTTGACAAAGGCAACAAGAAAATACCTTGGAGAAAAGACCGCTTCTTCAACAAATGGTGCTGGGAAAATTGGATATCCATATGCTGAAGAATGAAATTAGACCTGCACCTCTCACCATATACCAAAAGTGAACTCCAGATGGATTAAAGTCTTAAGAGTAAGACCTGAAACGATAAAACTAGTAGTGGAAAATATAGAGGAAACACTTCGTGAAGTAGAACTTGTCCAAGACTTTGTGAACAAGAGCTCAAAAGCATAAGCAACAAAAGAAAAAAAAAGATAAGGATTATATCTAACTAAAGTGCTTCTACACAGCAAAGAAAACAATCAACAGAGTGAAACAACAATCTACATTTTGGGAGAAAATATTTGCAAACTATACATCTGACAAGGGATTAATATCCAGAATATACAAGGAACTCAAACAACTGCACAACCAAAAATCAAGTAACCCAATTAAAAAATGGGTAAAGGAGGTGAATAGACATTTCTCAAGGAGTATATACAAATGGTGGCCAATATGTACTTAAAAAATTGCTCAACATCACTAATCATCAGGGAAATGCAAATTAAAACCACCTGATTAAATCTCACCCCAATTAGACTGGTTATAATAAAAAAGACTGAGCATAACAAATGCTGGCGAAGATATGGAGAGAGGGAAATTCTCCTACAGTGTTCGTGGGACTGTAAATTAGTATAGGCACTATGGAAAGCAGTATGGAGTCTTCTCAAACAACTACAGATAGATCTACCATACAATCCAGCAATCCCACTTCTAGGTACACACCCAACGGAATGGAAACCATCATGTCGAAGGGATACATGCACGCCTGTGTTCATTGCAGCTCTATTTGAAATAACCAAGAGTAGGAACCCATGCAAATGTCCATTGATGGATGACTCCATAAGGAAAATGTGGTATATATACACAATGGAATACTACTCAGCCATAAGAAAGAATAAAATTCTGCCAATCACAGCAACATGGATGATCTTGGAGGAAATTATGTTAAGTGAAATAAGCCAGGAACAGAGGGAAAAAATACTGCATGTTCTCCCTCATAAGTGGGAGCTAAGAGAGAAAGAAGGAAGGAAAGGAAGACCAAAGTGGTGCACTGGACTCGCACAGGGAGAGAACCTACCTACGGTTGCTGGGGGTGGAGAGGGTGAGAGAGAGGGAGGTTGGGGAGATATTGGGTGAGGGACACAGGGAATAGTTGCAATTTGTGAAAAAAAGAATTGTATATTAGCATACATAGAAATTTACTAATTAGATGTCTTACAATTATAATTTTCTAAATATTAAATTACTTATATAATTTAAATTAATTGGGAAAGGTTTATAGCCTTTGAAAATTCTGGGACTTGCTAACATCAGCTACATTATAATTATGTGATTAAACAAAATAAAACTTAAATTGGATTCATTGTCTATATCACAATCTTCAGTTTTTATTGATGAATCTTTAATTTGTATTCACAAAGAGGACAATGTATGGAATACAGTCAGTATTTTTAATATGGCTTATTATCTTTTTGACACTTTTAAAATACAGCCCCCCAAATAAAACCAAATTGTCTGCTAAATCCCTTTTTTTTAGTTGATCATAACATAATTTAATATTTGGATTTACAGCATTTCCTAAAGAGGTAACTTTCATTGTACTATTGAGAACTTTATAAGTTGCTCGTGTGAGAGTGCAGGCTAAATAAAATTCCACCAGTTTTGTCAACAACAACAGCAAAAACAACAACAACCAAACCAAAAAAGGAGGTCACAGAAGCTCTGTGTGCAAAGCTTTGACGGTGGGCTGTATTAAAATTGGTCAGTCAGTGAGCTGGATGGATATTCCGTGGGAAGAGCATATCTATTCTCTGAAGAGGAAAGAATGAAGAAGAGGCTAGCCAAGATGATACCACAGAGAATATCTGGGAACGTGGTGATTCTCTTTAGTCTTACAGGCCATTTTAGGATGTTGGCTTTTATTCTAACATGGAAATACATGAGATGTTTTTAAATAGAATAATGCCATATTATATTTTAACAGTGTCACTGCTGCTATGTTGAGAACAGACTCTGGGGAGACAAGGCTAGAAGCAGTGAAAGGCAAAATAGGATATGGCATAATCTATGTGAAATATGTTAGTATCTTTCACTATTGTGCAGTAGAGTGGTAAGAAGTAATTGGATTCTGGATATATTTTGAAAATAGAGTTTATGTTTGCTAAATGTGGAATATGAGGAAAAGAAATAAGTCAAGGATGAATGAAAGATTTTGGCTTCCTTCCTTCCTTCCTTCCTTCCTTCCTTCCTTCCTTCCTTCCTTCCTTCCTTCCTTCCTTCCTTCCTTCCT
>NW_007733869.1:76322-88549 GCF_000696425.1 Galeopterus variegatus
CCTTCCTTCTTTCCTTTCTTTCTTTCTTCCTTCTGCCCTACTTATAACAGAGAACATGAAATATTTCTCTTTCTGTGCCTGGCTTATTTTACTTAACATAGTTTTCTCCAAGCTCATCCATGTTGCTGCAAATGGCAGAATTTCATTCTTTTTTTTCTGTGGCACAGTAGTATAACATTGTTAATATATACCATATTTTCCTTATCCAGTCACCCATTGATGGACATTTAGGGTGTTCCATATCTTGGCTATTGTAAATAGAACTGCTATGAACATGGGAGTGCAGGTATCCCTTTGACACTATTTCAATTCCTTTGGGTATATACCCACTAGTGGGATTGCTTGTTCGTATGGTAGTTCAATGTGCAGTTGTTTGAGAAACTATTTTCCATAATGGCTTTACTAATTTACAGTCCCACCAAGTATGGAAGAGTTCCTCTTTCTCTGCATCCTCGCCAGCATTTGTTACTCTCTGTCTTTTTGATAATAGCCAGTCTCACTGGGATGAGATGATATCTCAATGTAGTTTTGATTTGCATGTCTCTGATGATTACTGGTGTTGAGCATTTTTTCATGTCCCTTTGGCCATTTGTATGTCTTCATTTGAGAAATGTCTATTCAGCTCCTTTGCCTATTTTTTACCGGGGTTACTTGTTTTTTACTGTTAAGTTGTTTGAGTTTCTTGTGTATTCTGAATGTTAACTGCCTGATAGAGTTTCAATGTTCTGTCCCCACCAAAACTCATGTGGAAATCTGATCCCCAATGTGGCAGTGTTAGGAGCTGTCTGAGTCATGAGGGTGGATCTCTCATTAATGGTTTAATGCTCTCCCTGGGGGGGGAGGACTTGAGTGAGTTCTCGCTCTATTAGTTCCTGCGAGCTGGTTGTTTAAAAGACCCTGGCACCTCCCCTCTCTCTCTTCTGCTTCTTTTCACCATGTGATCTGCTTGTACCCACTGCTGGCTGCCACTTTCTGCCATGAGTAGAAGCAGCCTGAGGCCCACATCAGATGCAACTGTCCCAGAATTGTAAGCCAAATAAACCTGTGTTCTTTATAAATTACCCAGTTTCAGGTATTCTGCTATAGCAACACAAAACGGACTAACACATTCCTTGTTGGATATATAGTTTGCAAATACTTTCTTCCATTTTGTAGGTTGTCTTTTCATTCTATTTGTTTCCTTTGCTGTGCAGAAACTTTTTAGTTTGATATACTCCCATCTGTTTTTTTCATTTGTTGCTTGTGCTTTTGAGGTCTTATTCATAAAGTATTTGCCCACTCCTACGTCCTGAAGTTGTTTCCCCTATGTTCTCCTTTAAGAGTTTCATAGTTTCAGGTCTCATACTTAAGTCTTTAATAAATTTTAAGTTGATTTTGGTATATGGCCAGATGTACAAGTCAAGTTTCATTCTTCTACACACAAATGTCGAGTTTGTGCAGCACCATTTACTGAAGAGGCTGTTCTTTCCTTAATGCATGTTCTTAGTGTCTTTGTCAAAAATCAGTTGGCAGTAAGTGGGTTGATTTCTAGTTTATTTATTCTGTTCCATTGGTCCATGTGTCTGTTTTTATGCTAGTACCATGATGTTTTGGTTACTATAGCTTTACAGAATAGTTTGAAGTCTGGTAGTGTAATGCATCCAGCTTTTTTCAATTCTATAACAGTGTTCTTGATCCCCAGAATTTCTTTTTGGTTCTTTGTTAGGATTTCCATCTCTCTGCTTACATTGCCCATCAGTTCTTACATGCTGTCCACTTATGAGTTAGTGCTCTTAGCATATTAATCATAGTTGCTTTAAATTTCCAGTCTGATAATTCTAACATTCCTGCCATAGGCTGATAATAATGCTTGCTCTGTTTCTTCAAACTGTGTTTTTTGCCTTTTAGTGTGCCTTATAATTTTTTCTTGATAGCAGGAGATCTTGTAGTGGGTAAAATAAACTGCTGTAAAAAGGCCTTTAGAATTGTGGTGGCAATGTGTGGGGTGTCGGGGAAGCCATTCTATAGCCTAATGATTAGGTCTCAGGCTTTTCATAAGCCTATGCTTCTGGACTGAGAACTTCACAAGTGTTTTTTGGTCACTTATCCACCCCGCTCATTAGGAGGAACAGAATGGTTAGAGTGAGCTGGGACTGAATATTCCTTTTCTCTCACATGGAGAACTAGAGATGGCTGGAGTTGAGTTTTTCCCTTACACCATGTCAGTTAGGCTCTGATAAAACCCCAACAGGTTAGGATCCAGTTAAATAGTTTCTCTTGAGGGCAAACTCTGTTAAGAACAGAGTGCTCTGGTATATTTCATAAGGGCTTCTTTTTCCTTCCCTCCACTGTGAGAACCTAGTTGATCTCCTGGATTTAAAACTTATAGAAGTTTGGGGATTCCCTCCCCCCAAACCCCTATTGGGTTCCTCTTAAGTTTTTAACTCTCAGACTTGTTCACACCAATCATTCAGCAATTAAACAATCACAGTTCAAGTTTTCCTACCCTAGCACTGGTTCCTGTGGAGGTTTCTGCTTGTGAAATTTCTACTATGGTAAGTTGCAATTCTCTGTATCCACCTGTTTATCTCTCCAGTTATGGAAGCAGTGGTTTGCTCTGTGACCTCACTTCTCTTACAAAATCTAAGAAGAGTCATTACTTTTTCAGTTTGTTCAGCTTTTTAGTTGCTGGGACAGAGGTGACTTCCATGCTTCTTACCTGGGAAACCAGAAACTGGAAGGAGAAATTTATTTTTAGGCCTTTATAGACTCCACTCCATTTTATTCTGGCTTATATATAACAATTCTGGAGTAAAAATGTGTTATAATTCTTATTTTTGTTTCTCTGTATGAAATGTCTTTTATTCTCTGACTACTTTCAAAATTTACTCTTTTTCTTTTGTTTTAAACAGTTTGAATATAATAGCTTGTATATTTAATTTGAGGGATTTTAAAATATGTATTCCCTGCTTGGCATTCTCTCTAAGATTCTTGGATTTGTGGCTTGATTTCTATCAGTAATTTTAGAAATTTCTAAAATGTAATCCCCTCAAACAGCTCCTTTTTATGGGATTCCTGTGTTAGACTCTGATATTGTTTCATACCTCTTGAATTCTCTCTCCTTTTTATACCACCTTTGTGTGTGTGTTTTTTAGTTTGGGTCATTTCTCTTGATCTATCTTCAAATTCATTAACTCCCTCTTCAGTTGTGTTCAGTCACTTGCTAAGGCCACAGAAAGCACTCTTTATCTCTGTTATCATGCTTTTTATTTCTAGTATTCCTATTTGATTCTTGCTTTCAGTTTCTATCTTTGCTCTAAATTTCCCTATCTGTTCATAGAAGTTGTTTACATTTTCTCCTAGAACTTTTAACATGTTATTCATAGCTCTTTTATATTTTCTGTCCAATAGTTCCAACATCTGTGTAATATTGGAGTGGGGTTATTTTGTTTGTTTTGTCTTTTTACAGTGTGCTATTTATTTTGCATCTTTATGTCCTTAATACATTTTTTTGTTGTTGAAAACCGAGCATCTTATTTAGGACTTTCAAGATGGAAATAAGTATGATTTATGCCTACAATTTGGCCAACCTTGGCCTTTGATAGGTGTTTAGTTTGGTGGTTTGAGTCAGTCTAGTTAGGTTAGCTGGGTTTAAGTTTTGTTGTTGCTATGGCTATCCTCAGTTTGCTACAGGATTCAACTTTGTTTAGCATTACTTTTTCTTAGCTTACTACTTGCCAGAAAGATTTCTCTTTCTCATTTCCTAGCAGTAGACTGTTTTTTATTTATCACTTAGCTTTTATTGGGGGTTGTGGGAAGCATTTTATGTTTTTGATTGAGACTACATTTTGGGCAGGTGGTGTTCCCTGGGTAACAGGGATGGGATCTTCTAAGTACTTCTGTGATTCTCTCAGCTGTAGGAGTCTGGTCCCAGGATATATATCTGCCCCTTCTCTGGAGTAGTATTTTTTTTTCCTGTTTCCTTCTCTTTTTTACAATAGGCATTAGGATTAGCTGTTCTCCCCTTCCCCACTCTGGACCATGAGGAAAGTGTTCTCAGGACTTTCACTCTTCCCTCAAACTTTTTCATGTGTGTGTGGTGAGGTCTGTGGAGAAGAGGTGAGATGGATGCAAATTCCCTTGGTATCTGTGGCTCTTAGGGATTCTACTCTCTTATGATAGCCCACAGTCAACTTTTAGATATTCCTCAGACATTTTAGGTGAATTCTTCTTATTTGCTCTTTAGGATTTTGTGTCCGGAATCTGCCCCAGGCAAGCAAGTGCTCATGTCCTGTTTTTCCTTGGCTTTTCCATAGATTTTGAATATATTATTTTCTTTGTGAAATCAGCTATACATTGTACCCCAGAAAAGTTGTAATCTTGAAGATTATTTGAGCTTTTTGTTGTTGTAGGGTGGGAATAATGCTCTTTCCAGCTTTCTATACCACAAGTGGAAGCACTCAATTAATATAAAATGTTCGAATGATCTCTCATCACACATAATTGTATTAAAAATCAATAATAATACTTAATTATAATTAACCATATCATTAAAAAATAAGTGATAATTAAAATATAACTAATCAAAATTTGTCCCAAATCAAAAATTATGTGGTATAGCTAATGCCATGTTGGAGGAAAGTTTGTAAGTTTAAATGCTTACATAAGGAAGAAGAAAGATCTGAAATTAATAATCCGAGGTTTCATATCAAGCAGCTAAACCCAAAGAAAATAGAAGAAAGGCAATAGATAAGAGGAGAAAAAAATAAAGAAGTAAAAAAGAAAGGAAGGAAGGAAGGAAGGAAGGAAGAAAAACAGGTAAATAATAAGTAAGAGAGCCAAAATTGACTTTTACGAATTATTAACAAAACTCTTAAATCCCTACCTACACCAACCAAAGAAATAGAGAGAACACAAATCACAAATATTAGGAACAAAACAGGAGTTGTTTTATAACATGAAGAGTATACTAAGACATTGTTTTGAATCCAACTATATGTATTAAAAGAATAATGCATCATAAGTGTTAAAGTGTGCCACAAAGGACAGAAGAAATGTGGTTAAAAGACACATTCAAATTGTTAAACAGAACCAAATGGCTGCAGTGGGAGGGAAAGAGCAGACACGCATTTCTCAGCCTGCAAGAATGTATCTTATTGTTATGAAGTTTTCTTTTTTGTAACTAAGCAAAGGCAACTCTCAGAAGATAAGGCCAAATCAGCTAAAACTTGGAATTTTACACTGACCTTCAACAAGACCACCTGGTGCCAGCCACTGATCCTTCTTCTTTCTCATTCCTGAACTCTCAGTGACTCCAATTAGACAAAAAAAAAAAGTCCCTCTTCTCTGGTAAGAGAGGCTACATCTCTTATGGCCATGGCCAATTCGTGGAGCTTGCACAGTAACACACCTTTATGATATGTTCACTCTCTGTGCATGGGTATAGCCTACTCCAGGAATATTTATAGCATTCCTCCAAGCTCACTGAATATGCATGTAAACCTGATCCTGGGAGGCTAGCCTCCTCCCCTCTTTTGGCGGAGTGCTGATCTTAGATCCTGCTGGAGGTTACGTTTCCTTGACCTGCAGATTGCTTCTTTACAGAAAATAAAGTTTCCCTGTTCTCTCTAGTGGATCTTGTGGTCTTGTTTTCTTAGCATAAGTAAGTGGGGTTTATAGCAGGAATGCACGGTTGGTTTAATATTCTGATGTAAACAAATACAATTCATCATATTAAAAGTATATAGGAGAAAGCCATATGATCATTTCAGTAGATGCAGAAAAAAAATTTGACAAAAAGTCAATCTGCATTTATGTTCACTCTCTGCACATGGGTATAGCCTCCTCTGTAAATAGACTTTTATGACTAAAAGTCTCAGTAAACTGAGATGAAACGTTTTCTATTATGTTTAGACAGTTACTTTCTGTTTCTAGTTTGCTTACTTGGCATAAGTCCACTATGGCTGCTGTGGTTCTTTCTTCCACTAACCTGAAGACTCCCTAAGAAGTATATAGGACTTACTGGATATGAACATGTGGGGTGGTGAAGGCTCCTCACAGACCATCTCTTCAATAGATGTTGCTTTACAAAACTTTTAAAATATCAAAGATAATACAGGTTCATTATATCATTTTTATAAAATATAGGTAAACAAAAAACAGGTGGCAAAATCCACACAAACTCTCCTATAAATATTAGATATTTTCTCCACATTTTATCTTTCAATAACCTTTTTCTAGACATTTTATTTTTTAATAAATTTCCATCTAAACACACAGACATGGACAGACATACACACAGTGTTTACTAAACATTTTCAAACATTCCATGCTCATAAAGATCTCTATTTAGTCACTTTCATCAACTGCAAAATATTCTACAGTATGGAAATAACATACCATTACTTACCATTGTATATTTAGGTTGTTTCTAATTTTTTGCTGTTATAAACAATGTTAAAATGAATATTTATATATATGTACAGCTTTTTCATAGTCTAATGCAAAATTTTCTAATATATATTTTAGAATTATTGTCAAGATATTTGTAAGCTATATTTTATAATTTACATAGTTTAGTTCTTCCCCTTTTCCTAGCTTACAGGCATCTTTCCCATTTTATGTGCTTCCTACATGATCATTTATAGTTTCCCATTTTCTCATTTTAGGTTTCCTTAAACCTACCCTGAGATGTAACTTGTCTGTGGCCAAGGGACTAACTCAGTTGGAGACTATTTTTAAATCTTTCACTCATGTTGACTTTATATACCTTTCTAAGAATGTCTGTTCTACCCCTTTAATTGCAGAGATTATAGCCATTGTCAGAGAAAACAGAAACATGGTAATAATTGACAAGTTTGCTATTTTTTTGTCCATCAACAATTGTACCTTTTGCTCCAAACACTGAGACAATTTCTTTGTTTTTTGTTTTTTGTTAAATTCAAACTTAATTCAAAATAAAAGAAAAAAAGGAAAAGAAAGTTTTGGTATATGTAGGCTTGTAGCAAACCTCATTTTGATCTCAAGACTATGAAATGCTGTAGTTATAAGTCAGTTCCTTTGCCTCATAACTGGTATGGAAGAGATTTCTTAAATTTGGATATTGTCCCCTCAACTTATTTGCTATTTAAACTTGGGCTATTTATTTAACTTCTTTGTGTCTCATTGTTCACATGGAGACAGCATTCCTCCCATTACATGGGTTTAATGTAATTAATTAATTAATTAGGGGTAAATAAGTTAAGTCATTTAAAGAGCCTAGAACAGTGTCTGGTATATAGAAGACTCTTATCAAATATTAACTATACTTGTTATGTTAAATAACTGAATTGGCAGAGAACTTCTTGTCCAACACCATTGTGTGGGGTTTTTTTTAGTTTTTTATTTTTAAATTTGGCTTATTTTTTGTTAAGTACCACACTCTTTATTCGTCATCAAAATTTTATTTCCTAGAGCTCTTCAACTTTAATTTGTTGATATAATCCTTTCCAAAAGTTCATGTCATAAAATTGTGTCTATTATTTATTTTTACTGAACTTTAAAAAATCTGACTATCTAAAGTCTGGAGGCCATAAAAAATCTAGCCCAGTGCTTCTTCAACTTTGAAATGCATAGGAATCATTTGAAGGATCTTTTTAAAATGTAGATTCTGGTTTTAGAAGGGGCCTAAGATTGTGTATTTCTGGCAAGCATGGAGGGTATGTATATTAGTCAGGGTTTTCCAGAGA
This sequence comes from Galeopterus variegatus, assembly GCF_000696425.1. Lineage (NCBI taxonomy): Eukaryota > Metazoa > Chordata > Mammalia > Dermoptera > Cynocephalidae > Galeopterus > Galeopterus variegatus. The sequence goes on from NW_007733869.1 coordinate 84,029, forward strand.
GACAGAATCAATAGGATATGTTATAAATATATGAAAGTAGATTTATTAGGGGAATTAGCTCATGTGATTGTGAAGAGAAGTCCCATGACAGACCATCTGCAAACTGAATGCTGGTAACATGGCTCAGTCCAAGTCCAAAGGCCTGAAAACCAGGGAAGCCAATGGTGTCCTTGCTGTAAGTCCTGGAACCCAAAAGAGAAAAGTGTACCCAGCTCCAGCAGATAGAGAGATTCTCCTTTTTTCTCTATTTTTGGTTCTCTCTAGGCCCCCAGCAGATTGGATGGTTCCTGCCCACATTGAGGGCAGGTCTTTCCCACCCAGTCCACTCAGCCTCTCATACTAAGTTCTGCTGGAAACACTCTCATGGGCACACTTAAAAAGATAGCTTTACCAGGTTTCTCCACATTCCTTAATCTAATCAAGCGGACACCTAGAATTAACCTTCACAATATGGCAATGCTGCTGCTGGTCACAAGACTACACTTTGTGTCACAAGGTGCTAGCTCTTTCCTCTTTGATTAACACTTGCTTGCTCACTCACTCACTCACTCCTCCACAAAATAGTTACTGAGGAGCAGCTCTTTGCCAGTCATTGCACAAGTGACTGGGAATACAATGGTGAACAGAGTCTGAGGAACTGGACATTAGTCAAATAATCACAAAAATACAGGTAAAAATTACAACTGTAGAAAGTATATGTCCTCTCTAAGACACTCATGATACCTTCTCTCCCAGTCTCTCTTCCTTGCATACAATGTAGAGAGCTGAAATTCATGTTCCTTTGTCATGAAGCTCACCTTCTCTATGGAGACAAGGTGACTATGTCTCCTACTTGTGTGCCAATTTTTGCATTTCCTTTGATTCCTTCTTTTTTCCCCTCATATTCTCTCATTTTTTTCGCCTGCTATGTGCTCTCTGTTCTCTCCCTGATAACAACAACCTAGGTGTGTTTGCACCTATAGGTTGCTGCTCTGCCCTTCCAAATGAAGCCACTATCTGTTTTTCTCTTTATACAATGGAGACAGCTGAGTGGATAGCATACCTTCCTATCTCCTCATTCAAAACTAATATTTAAGTTATTTTTGAAGCAGAAAAGGGGTTTAAAAAAGTATATTATTGTCATTGATGCTAGTCACTTAAGAAATTTTAGAATGGCATATAAGATAATATAAAAATTATCTAATGTTGAATGTTTAGAAAGTACATGTATAACTTCACAAACAAAACATCTAAAGTTTCATTAGAATACATTATATCAGACTTTCTTTGATATGGTCAATAAGGTAATGTTCAGCTAATTTTCTAAATAAAACACACAGAATCAGTCTTCCAAAGAATAAAAAGAAAATTCCACCTAATTTCTAGTAAATGGCATATTACTAATTAAATAAAAACATGCCATGATATTTATTGTGCCACTCTGAATATGATACCATGTAATTAAGAAAACTTTTGATACCCAATTAGAAAAGTTGGCATGGTAGGATAATATTTATGAGTAACACATACCATTTCAGATGATTAGCACATAACATTTCAATGGAAATATTAACTTTTTTATCTAGTCTGTGGCAATCACACGTGCAATTTGGACCAATTTTAAATGAATGTAAAACTGCAGCAATGCTATTCGGTCTCAAACACAAGTTATTTGCAATTAACTTGAAGGAAAATAAATAGCCATATCTTGATATTCACCAGCTGCAGCATATCACTGACAGACTTCACCCCAGGTTTAATGTCTACATTATGCATATTAGAATTTGATAGGTAAGTATGTACATAAACCTGCATGCATTAATTTTATAAGAATAATAATTTATGCATAATAAGAGCCAAAAATAGTCATTTAATATGGACAGTTTTAAAATTCATAATCCTCTTAGCCAGTCAAGGTGGTTGAAGAAAATCAGTCAAATTTATTTTTGGATTAATTTAATTTTTTAAATATAAATTTGCTTATGTATCTAATAATCATATAATAAACTCAGTCAAGAGACAGTCACATATTTTCCAGAAATTTATAGCATAATGAAATGGGTTAAACACATGCCATTGGATATATGGGTTTATTCTGACCTCTGCCATCAGTTAGATAGCTTTAGACAGTTTATTACACATTAAAATGAGGAGGTTAGTTTCATCGTTCTCTAAGGTTGAGTCCTGCTTTAAATTTCTTGTGATTCTATTGAATTTTCCATTACTTTAATGGTTTGTATTTGGAAAGTCATGATATTTATGGTGCTGTTTGCTTCCTCTTACGTATTTGCCTTGCAGTTAAACACATACTGGGAGGGCATAGCCCCATCAATTTAACGAGTCTTTTCAGGTGTAGTTAAGTAAGAGTAATAGATTATAGCACACTATGTAACTTTATTTTTTCTATAAAAATTAAAATCTCTGAAAAACTAACTGCAAAAAATGTTACTCCTCATTTGTACACTTCCTTCCAATTACCACAGATATTTACTCTATTGTTCATACTCAATGCATTTAATAACCTAATAACTCAGCATCTCCCTTTTGAGAGAGGAAACTGCCTTTAATTTCATATGACTTTGTAGAAGTTAAAAGCATGAGAGGATTACAACTACATACCAATATATCATAAAACCATAGTAATATGTCACCTATTATTCAATATAATTTTACTATGGAAAGAAATTATAGTATTTAAATTTTTGGAAATTAGCGATTCATATATATATTTACTCATCCATTCATTTATTTATCCATCCATCCACAAATGTTATTGGATATCTGCTATATGTTGGTTATCATACCTGTGTTGCAGTGAAGTAATGAAGAATCACTCTCTTTGCTCTTGAGGAGCTTCTAGAAAATTGTTCTACCTAAAATCTTTTTTTTTTAACCAGAAAAAGTAAAATTGTATTTCCTAAATATGATAGATAATAGAGACTTTACTATGTGTGGAGTATACTAACATTAATAAAGCAAATGTATTTCACAGGGCCTACCTTCCAAGGCCCTATAGTTTCAGGTATAGCCTAACTTTTTTTTTTTTTTCCTTTTTGTCTTTTTTTTTTTGTGACCGGCAACGGATTGCAACCCTCAGTGTCGCGCCCGTACCGGACCGGGACCGGCAATGGGATCGCAATCCTCGGTGTTGCGCCCGCACCTCGCTCAGCCAGTGAGCGGCCGGTCTGTATGTGGGATCCGAACCCTCGGCGGGAGGGCCACCGTGCTCCCAAGCAGCGCACTGTAGCAGTGTGCCACCGGGCCGACCCACTAACTTTTTAAAATTACACATAGAAATGTTAAGCTTGTGAAAGGCAGGAAACTTCCCCCAGGCTAAATTCTCTGTTGTAGATAAAGAATTGTAACACAGCAAAATTGCTGGCTCCAAGAGCAGATGTCTTTGGTGCAGCTAAACCTAATGATTGTTGCCATGACAATTATCTTACTGTTCTTTTTGTAACCACCTATGTTCCTTTTTTGTAACTTTCTGGCCTGGAGAATAAATACTGGGAGAAGTCCCCAGTTCAGTGTTAGTTTTCTGAGGAATGCCTCTCTCTTGAGCATTTGTGGAAATTAATGCCTTCAGCGCTTCTCACTGCTCAGAAGAAATGGGCTTTGAGTTATCTTTTGTGTCTCTGTCACCCTGGGGTAGAGGTGACAACTATGTACTGTGGCAGACATTGTTATTTGCCTACTCCATATTCATCTCTTCTCTTTTCTATTACTGTATTCCTATTTTGAGTTTGTGACAATGATGAGCACAGCCCTGGACAATGCATAATGTTTTCTTCAATCCAATCACTAGAATTCTGTTCTTTGCTTTCCTAGTTTCTCTAGCAGCGAAAAATGGCCAGTGGGACATAAAGGATACTATGTGGAGGAGTTTTTGCAAAGACTTTTCCTTTCTTGAAATAGGAAATGGTGATGGTCAACATTATTCTTCCCCTTTTTGAGGGGTTTTGAAAACAAACAGGATATCTTGACCTCAGCAGACATTGTGATCATATCAGGTATTCATAAGAAAAAAATACTAAAGATGGCACAGCAGAGGAGATGGAAAGAACAATCCCTGGCATTATCATAGAGCAGATAAGGCAACTCCAGGAACCTCCTACCTTTAAACTTATTATGTGAGAAAAATAAACCCCTTGTTAGTGTGAGTCATTATAAATTGGGTTTTCTGCTATTTATGGTGGGACATGTTTCTAATAAATACACATATACTGGGCCGGCCTGGTGGCGCACTCCTATAGTGCGCCGCTTGGGAAGCGCAGCGGCGCTCCCGCAGAGGGTTCGGATCCCACATACAGACCGGTTCCCGCTCACTGGCTGAGCGAGGCACGGGAGCAACACCGAGGGTTGCGATCCCGTTGCTGGTCCCGGTCCGGTACGGGGGAGACACTGAAGGTTGCGATCCGTTGCTGGACACGGAAAAAGACAAAAAAAAAAAAAAAAAAAAAAATACACATATACAAAAGGATCAAAGGGAATGCAGCATAGTAACATAAATTAATGCCAACACTTGCAAAGCATAATTTGTAT
>NW_007733869.1:89461-98959 GCF_000696425.1 Galeopterus variegatus
AAAAAAAAAAAAAAAAAAAAAAAAAAAAAAAAAAAATACACATATACAAAAGGATCAAAGGGAATGCAGCATAGTAACATAAATTAATGCCAACACTTGCAGAGCATAATTTGTATTCCTAACAACCACATGAATTAAGTAGGTCATTGAAAAAAACTTGGAAATAATTATTAATCTTATTAATTTTTGGTTGTAATTGGATTTGAAATGTGGTACAAAATATCAATTTATTCTATTAAATGGAGTAATCTCCTCTGATGGGGTCAGTGGTAGTGGCTACACATTCACATTTTATTTTCTACTGACCTCTCCTTCAGAACTAAAAATAAGTTTGTCAGCTAAGGATGAGGAAAGTTTAATGCCTTGAACTTTGAAGGTATTCAAAGTCTCTCTGAAATATGATTTTAAAAAGTAAAGCATTTTATTCTTGTTCACTGGGTCATAAGTTGTGGTTCTTTGTTTATATGATTATGATTCATTTTGGGAAGAAAGACAAAGGGCAGGAATGGTGATTGCAATTGTGTACTTACTTATATAAAGGCAAAGACAATGTATGTTTGTAAATTCCATTTTTTCATAGAGAATATTGAAGTGAGTCATTAGAGAACTCTTGCTTAACTAAAAAACATTTCCAACTTTATCATCGCTACAAAAGATGCTATGGAATTTCTATATCTATGCTTGGAGAGGCTAGTGCTATACAGACTCTAAGTAGCAGAGTTAATTCTGAAGTCCTATAACATAAGTGTTTTTTTTACATTTTTGAAAGAATTTACTGCAAATGAGAAGTTCCTGTTTGGAGGGACTTTATTCAATGAAAGCAGTTGACAACAGTCATGGATATAACTTGAAAGCATATAGAGTTGTATAGTTTACAGCTATGATGATGAGAAAATACAACAAAAGTGAGAAAGAAAACCCCACTGTAATCCTGAAGAGTTTTGTTTTATTTATGGTACAGACTTTTGTGGTCTCATGGAAATAAACCAAGAACTAACAGAAGTTATTTGGCAGTTCCTTTACCTTTAGAATATAATCCGTTAAGTCAGGAATGCTCAGTCCAGCTCTGGGAGCATTTTGTTATTAACACTTACTTGTTAAGCATGTGGTGTGTTCCAGGCATTGTTCTCCTTACTCTGGTGAAATGCAGGCGATATCCACTGCCGTTGGTTGCTCAGAGCTTGCAGTTCACTGGGGAGAAAAGCATTAAAAAAAAAATCACAGCAATAAAATGGCGGTGTGTCCGTGGCTCCGCAAGACCACAGAGCAGAGCCCTTCCTTCTACCTGGGGAACTCAAGGACAGTCAGCCACCTGTTTGCTTTTTACACCCTGTTTCTTACTCAAGTCTCTATTCTCCCTTGTGTTCTTGACTCAAACTTACCCCACCTCTTTGAAGACCCTCTGAGCCACATTTGTCATTCACTTTCCTATCTGTGTTGCAAATGGCTTTTCTCTAGGGTTCTTTTGTCCCACAGCCTAAACATGCTCATCATTTTATATTCTCATCAAAATATAAAATATCTTGGGACAGGTGACTCCAGAACTACTTACCCTTTCTCATCCCTTGCTTTAGGGCCATGTTTCTCAACATATCAGCCTACAATGGAGGTTTTCACTTCCTTTCATTCCACTCCCTCTTCCACATCGGTTAATTTAGATTTTGCCCCGAGCACTGCACTGAAATGCTTTGTCAAATGGGAGAAATGACCCAGGTCGATGACAAGCTCTGTTAGAGTATGCACTTGGTCTGCCTGTTGCCTTGTGTGTCCTCCGCCCTCAGAAGAGCACTTTGCACAAAGGCAGAGCTTGATAAACATTTACAAATGAATGAGTGGTGTCTTTTTTTACTTTCTGTTTTAACATCTTCCTCATTCTCTTCTGGTCATTCTTTCCCTCCTTGTTTTTGACACAACATCTTCTTGGTTGTTCTGTTAATTTCCTGAGTATTTTCTGTTTCTTTTATTGGATCTTCTTCTGCCACAAGTTAAATAAATAGTAGCCCTCTGTCTGACTTTTATCCTTTTTTTTATTATTATGACCAATGTATTCCCCCCTTATGTGTTTATGGTTCTCAAATTTATATTTCTTCAAAAATATTACTCTGAGTATATCCAGTGCTTAGTTGATAACTCTATTTGTATTTCTTACAGTTGCTTTAAAATTGCCAGGCTAAGTCTTCTTGAAAAATTATTCCGACTCCAGCATTGCTGGTGTAATAAAATACAGTGTATCCAAATCCCTGAAATCTAGTGATAACGGTGTAATTATCCTTTTTTCCCTGACCCTTATGCCCCATGCCTCAAATCACTAAGTCTTACAGGTTCCATCTTCTCATTATGTCCGGTATCTGACTCTTTAATCCATCAACATTGCTGTAGGACATTCTCCTCTCACATGGCCTACTGAAGCAGGTTTTTAACAGTCTCCTGACACTGACCTTGTGCTTTTCAAATTCGTTCTGTACTTGTGGCTTAAATGGCCTTTCTAAAGCATAAAACTGGTAATGTTATATCTCTATCTAAAATATTTCACTTGCTCCTATAGGTGCTATATCTGAAAATTTAACACAAACTGAGTCTAAATGGTAAAGTAAATTGACTGGATCATTTCACTAAAATACAGGGTGAGCCTCATGCACATTTTTCCTGCCTTTCTTTGGGTTCTTCCTTCTGCTCCATTAGCTTCATCCTTAGGCTGACTTTAGCTGCAAATGCGACGAGGAACCTTTCTTTTCAGAGGAACGGCAGTTGCAGCCAATTCCCACCATATAAAAAAGGCCCTTAGCTTCATGCTGATTGGATCTTCTTTGCACAAATCCCTCTGGGTAAGGAATTGCAGTGCTTTGATTCACTTGGGCCCTGGCTGGTGTCCTTCACTGAATCAAGCACTGTGGCAAAAAGAGTGGGATTATTTTGATGGCTGAGGCCAATCATGGCCCAAGCCTGAACATGGAGTAGAGTGAATCCACTCAAACTATACGTAATGGTGATGGGGTGGATGGGTGAAGGACAGGCAACCGCAGTGTCCCTAGAGATGTCATCAGTCTTCTGTAAAGTAAATTCTGCCTGCTAACCCATTTTTATCTCTTGTAGAATATTTGTCTGCACCGTTTTATACATCAGTATGTATCAGTCTGCTTGCCATTCCCAGAGCACATCATTCTGTTTGTTGCATCTGTACCTATATTTACCTCAAACTCCTATTCTTTGCTCAAAAGTTGGTAGAGGCGTCACCACTGTGAAGTCATTTTTCATTTGGCTTTTTTTTTTGGTTTGTTTTTTTTTAAAGAAAATGTAATTTTATTAATATTATTTTTTACATTCTTGGATGTTGTGGGACAGCTGGGAAGGAGGGGGAGAGGGGAAAGGGGAAGGAAATGTGATGGAAGAAGGAGGAAAGACGAGGGGCAGGATTGAGGCCTGTGGCACCCCCCTCATTCCCACAGGGGAGACCAGGGGGCTTCCAGCAGTGGCTTGGTCATTACCGGGCTGGGTACAGATGTCAGACGGGGTGACATCACTCCAGCTCAGGAACCCGGAGCCCTTCTGGCTGAGGCTTGGTGATCGTTGCTAGGCTGGCTGTGTGCGTTGGGGGCGGGGCATGGCTGAGTCATTTGTCATTTGTAATGCCTTCTTTTCTCTCGGCACAATTTGTTAATTCCTCATGGATTTCTTCTCCTTTTCTTTTTACCATACACTTGCCATATTCGATGGTATTTATTTTTCTTTTTTCATGTCTAAATTTTAAACCTTTGGGACAGGGAAGTTTTCTCAGTTGCCTTGGGATCTCCTGTATCAGTATAATGTCTGACATCATAGTTGATTAGGGATTATTGGAGTCAGGATCAAGAAATGCCATTTCCTCTAACACTTTAGCGTAAGTACATTTCAAAGGAGACTATGTTTTCCCATGAAAATCTTTCCAGTATCCAGTTTTGAGTGTCTGACCAATATCTGGAAGAAAAGATCTCCTTTTAGGGTGAAGCAGCAGCAGGATTGAGGCCTGTGGCACCCCCCTCATTCCCACAGGGGAGACCAGGGGGCTTCCAGCAGTGGCTTGGTCATTACCGGGCTGGGTACAGATGTCAGACGGGGTGACATCACTCCAGCTCAGGAACCCGGGGCCCTTCTGGCTGAGGCTTGGTGATCGTTGCTGGGCTGGCTGTGTGTGTTGGGGGTGGGGCATGGCTGAGTCATTTGTCATTTGTAATGCCTTCTTTTCTCTCGGCACAATTTGTTAATTCCTCATGGATTTCTTCTCCTTTTCTTTTTACCATACACTTGCCATATTCGATGGTATTTATTTTTCTTTTTTCATGTCTAAATTTTAAACCTTTGGGACAGGGAAGTTTTCTCGGTTGCCTTGGGATCTCCTGTATCAGTATAATGTCTGACATCATAGTTGATTAAGGATTATTGGAGTCAGGATCAAGAAATGCCATTTCCTCTAACACTTTAGCATAAGTACATTTCAAAGGAGACTATGTTTTCCCATGAAAATCTTTCAAGTATCCAGTTTTGAGTGTCTGACCAATATCTGGAAGAAAAGATCTCCTCTTAGGGTGAAGCAGCTCAGAGAGAAAAAAATCTAAACTATTTTGGCCAATAAAGACAAAACCCACTGTAAAATAGATAGAAAATCTGAATGGATGGTAAGGAAAGTTCTGATTTCTGACTCTCAGCTTCTCCAGTGTTTGGGGAAAGCAGCAGAATCCTTGGAAAATGTCCTAGAACCCAAGCTGGCAGCTAACTTTTCAGTAGGGGAACTGTGCAGCAGATAATCCTCACTTGTAAGAAATAAATAAAAATCTTGCCTTCATTTCTGCCAGTAACCAACGTCTTCAGATTCTGGTTATCTAAATGCCTTTTCTCCCTTTCCCTTAATATCACATAAGTCATTAGATCCTATTGATTCTTCCTTAGAAATGTCTCTTATGTTTGCACTTGAAGAACAAAGCTTTGTGAAGGGATAATGAAGGCAGGAAGTGGTCTTTCTTACCACATTTCTAGCAAAAATAGTAAATTATAAAAGGGCAGAAATGTTTGGGAATCACAAGTGGAGAAAGAAAGTAGCCAGGACTGTGGGTAGTGGTTAGAGTTTAAAGGAAAGAAATGTAGTAAGTGCCTTATCAATAACCTTTGACTCACCAAAACCCTCTCACTGTTTATACTAAGAGAATAATATGTTAAAACGTTTCCTAGATAATGTAATATACCTATTTTCCAGGGTATTTGAGAATTTTGGAAATACTGTATTTGGAAGTCTTGGGTACTTTCTTCAAGTTTTATTGACCTACTTCTTACTGATGATGCAATGTCTATGCAAAGCAAACAAAACCACCACTACCAGAACAAATGGCATGTAGTCACATCCCAAATGTTCTTAAGTGAATGTTAATATACAAAAACAAAGAAGGTAAAAAGTTGGTTAGTTCTTTTAAAAATGCTTTTGATTACATGCCTGCTTTGGTATATTAGGTGAACATTTTTCAGCAAAATGATAAGAAAATATCTGTAGCTTCTGAAATTAAATCAGTTACTCTTTATGGATATTACAAAAGAGTGGGCAAATTATTTCACCACTTTTCTTTAACTGAAAACATATTTGTAATTCATGCAGTTAGGGAGCTGGGAAGACACAATTATAGTTCTCAATAAATAGGACCAATAAGATTACTAAAATAGATGATTCCTTCAATGACTGTATGAAATTCTGACTCTCAGAAGATGTGAGTAACAGAATGCCTTGAACTCTGTAAAAAAGACACTGTGTAAATAGGTATTATTAATAAGCACCTATCTTGACTCAAATGCTTAATAAAGTACTATTAGTTACCGCAAACAACATTTAAGTTTTCTATCTAAAAAGGCTTCCTTGTGCTGGTCAAACAATTACCATGTAGGACGCATCATTTAAATCATCACCTCTCTGCTTTCCCAAGTCCATCTCTTTAACATTTCAAAGATTCACTCCTATTAATAAGCTGTTGAAGTAGGAGTTAGGGGAGAGTTCAGGACATTGTGATCTGGAAAAGGTTTTGCTACAGGCTATCAAATGCCACACTTATGGCAATTAGGTGTTTTGTAGGAAATATCATTATCTGCTCCTGAATGAATCTGGATAATAAATAAGTAAACAAGATAATAGTCTGAAATGAAATAGCATACAATATCCATCACTTTTTTTTCCCAAAAGATCTGACAAAGCTCCTAGACATTAATTTTACTCTTTGGCTGCGTATCTGAAAAGAACTGCCAGAATATGCTTCATGCTTGGCTTGGAGGAATTAATTTGTGAAAATCTGCGCATGGAGCCTGAGCTGGCAGTGAGCTGGACTGGTGCTCAGAGCATATTCACTTCACTGACAGTAATCTAATGCTTTCAGCATCTCATGTAGGGCTGATACCTTAGAGTTCTGTCAACTAAGAATCCCATAGTCTTCTGCATATTCTTAAAAATAACAAGTTTGGTGTTTAATAATGATTTAAAATGTGCATTGTTTCTATGAATAAATTTAATGATATGGAAAATCTTATTGAAGATATATTTAGATAGAGTCTTTCACCTAGGATAAACAAATTTATATTGTTTATATTTCAGGTGAAAAATAAGAACAAAATGTGACCAACCATTTTTTCAACTTTGTTTTTAACAAGAGAGTTTATATTTCTCAGATTTCGGGAGGGTGTTGCCACATTTATGAAGCTTTAAATATAAAAATTGTAAGACATGAATCAGTATTACAGCACATTATGATATTTAATGACCATAATTTAACCCTGATTAATTAATAAATGGTTAAATGTATTTGAATACTTTAAGAGGCAAGAATATAGGTACTGCATTTTAAAAAGATGATACTTTCAAACTTTTTAAAATATAATAAATTTCAATGCTTTTAAAAGATACTTCAGTCATCTTACATAGTATTCAAAAAGACATTTATTCTTCTAGAAATTTGTAGCATAGCAGTGATCATTTAGTTCATAGCCTTAATGTTTTTTAGGTCCAGAATTTAAGTAATAAGCATGGTTAAGCTTACACTAATAAAGAGTGATGGAGCATCAGTTTATATCTAGGTTTGTAGATTCCAAAGGCCAGTTTATTTTCAGCACATCACATATGCTAAGCAAGATTTTTCATTTTTTCCTGTCTTCAAGATAGTTAGAAGCTTAATTCTCAAACAATAAATGACCAGATGAAAATAATGAAAAAAAGTCTCAATTGTATCATTAAAAGTTTTAAGACACAAGCAAAAGAAAGCAACCTTTATTTATGTGAGCCTCTATATTCTAGTAGCTGTGATAGACATGTTCACATTATTTGTCAATTTTTGTAATATATCCACATCTTCAGAGATAAAAAAAATCTAAAACACTGAAGGGTTCTGATTTTCTCAAGGTTATTCCTTTCCTAAGTGGCATATCTAGAGTTTGAAGCCATGTTGTTCAGACAGATTCTGTATGATTGCCAAGCCTTATATTCATGATTGAACTCAGTCAGTGGTGATTGGTATGAATCCTTGCTGACTGATTATGAGGAGATATGAGCAATTTCACACACAATAGTTTAATTTTACAAATTTGTCCCACTTTTTCTAATTGAGTGGATCCACATAGTACTCATGAGTAATGAGTCAGTTATCCCTCCAGGAAGCTCCCCTAAGGGATTGAGAGTAGCTATTTTGAAGAGATTTCCACAATCATCAATTACAAGCTGCATCAATTACAGATTGAGTTCCCTTAAACACTTGAATATCTCTCGTATACAAGTCACCGTAGTTTCAGGAAGGAGTAAAGTTAAGAGTGGCACAAAAGTTCCATCCTGGGGTTGCACATAGATTCTTGGAAAGAAAGTATTTACAATTGTAAGAATCCCCCAAGTGGGACCTACATCAGTCAGGGGATCAGGTTGATAGTGTCTCCAAAAGGTCTCCTACAGCTGGTGTAGTTCTCTGTTTATTCTGAAGAGTTGAGTCTAATCGTTGTTTCTGGAGAGACTGCCTAGAAACAATTTCGCCAATCTGTCTGGTTCTTGAACCCCACCAGCTGGGTTCATCTTTCTTGTGGAACATCAGAGAAATAGCTACAAGTATGGGGTGGGGAAGATATCGAGAAATATTGACGAGTGCTGCATGAGCCAGGTGTAAGAGATGGGACCTTTCTCTGCTATTTGCAATAGCCTTCTTGGTATGGTTAAGGGGACTGGTTATCAAATCATCATCAGAGCCTTCTGGTGGGGGATAGAAAGCTGACCAGTTAGTTAAATTTATTTGTTGCTTGTATTTTTTTTTGGGGGGGGGGGGTCTTAATCATAAAGTCTTTGCCCAGTCCTTCTTCCTTTGTTTCCCTTATATTTTCCTTTAGTAGTTTTATAGTTTCAGTTCTTATAATTAAATCTTAAATCCATTTTGAGTTCATTTTTGTATATGGCAAGAGGTGCAGCTCTAGTTTCATTCTTCTGAACATGGATGTCCAATTTTCCCAGAACCACTTATTAAAGAGACAATCTTTTCCCCAATCTATGTTCTTGCTGCCTCTGTCAAAGATCAGTTGATAAAATTCAACACTCATTCATGATAAGACTCTCTATAAGTTAGGTATAGATGGAAAGTATGTAAACATAGTTAAAGCCATATTTGATAAACCTACCACCAATATCATCTTGAAATGGGAAAAGCTGAAAGTTTTTCCGTTAAGAACACGAACTAGACAAGGATGCCCACTCTTAACACTCCTATTTAACATAGTGTTGGAAGTACTAGCCAGAGCAATCAGAGAAGAGAAGGAAATAAAGGGCATCCAGATTGGAAAAGATGAAATCAAACTGTCCCTCTTTACAGATGACATGATCCTATATATCAAACAGACTAAAGCCCTTACAAAAAAACTCTTGGAGTTGATAAATGATTTCACTAAAGTAGCAGGATACAAAATCAACACACAAAAATCAGTAGCATTTCTATTCTCCAATAGTGAACATGCAGAAAGAGAAATCAAGAAAGCTTGCCTGTTTACAATAGCCACCCAAGAAATAAAATACTCAGGAACTGAGTTAACCGAGGATGTGAAAAATCTCTATAATGAGAACTTCAAACCACTGCTGAGAGAAATTAAAGAGGACACAAGAAGATGGAAAGATATCCCATGCTCTTGGATTGGAAGAATCAACATTGTGAAAATGTCCATACTACCCAAAGTGATATACAAATTCAATGTAATCCCCATCAAAATTCCAATGACATTTTTCTCAGAAATGGAAAGAACTATCCAGACATTTATATGTAATAATAAAAGACCATGCATAGCCAAAGCAATCCTGAGCAAGAAAATATAGCTGGAGGCATAACACTACCTGACTTTAAACTATACTACAAAGCAATAATAACCAAAACAGTATGGTACTGGAATAAAAACAGACATGCTTATCAATGGAATAGAATAGGGAATCCAGAAATCAACCCATACACCTACAGCCGTCTGATCTTTGACAAAGGC